>NC_058164.1:15330470-15480787 GCF_020080835.1 Cotesia glomerata
ACGATCACTGCGGCAACATCATCCGCATACGCTACCAGATTGACACATCTTGGAAGCTTGAGTCTCAGGAGCCCGTCATACATGATATTCCACAGAAGTGGACCAAGAACAGAGCCCTGTGGCACACCACCGGTTATATCATACTCTTTCGGACCATTCTTTGTATCGTATTTCAGCACTCTCTGTAAAATAGCTAATCACTAGTCTGCGAAGATATGTTGGCACGTTCTTCTCGTCGAGAGCTTGCATGATACAGTCCCAATTAGCGGAATTGAAAGCATTTTTGATGTCCAAGGCAGCCACCAGGCAGTACTTCTTCGTTCCACCCTTCCATCTAGTTCCTGCGATTGCCTCTTTGGCCGTATTAACAACCAGGTTGATCGCGTCCAGGGTTGATCGTCCTTTCCGGAATCCATACTGGTTGTCTGCCAAGAATGGGTCGACTACTACATCTATTCGCTGATGGATGATACGCTCAAATATCTTACCCGCCGTATCTAGCATGCAGAGTGGTCGGTAAGATGACGGTTCTTCTGGCGGTTTCTTTCCTTTAGGTAAAAGTACTAACCGTTGCTGTTTCCACTTACGAGGAAAAGTCCCCTCCTTGAGGCATGCGTTGTAAGCGTCTAGAAATAATGTTGGTGCTGCCTTTATGATGGTTTTCAAGGCTATATTAGGGATTCCGTCCAATCCCGGCGCTTTATTATTTCCTACCCGATTACAGGCCTCCAACAATTCTTCTTCAGTGACAGGTGGAATGTCGTCCAGTTCATCTTGCGTTGACTGATAATTGAGACTGTGTTGCTGTGGAAACGGCGCAGTGACGATTTTCTGAAGGAGTTGGGGACACGTAGGTGACGGCATTTGTTGTTTCTTCAGGTGCGTCATAACCACCTTATACGGCCGACCCCACACGTCTTTGTCGACCTCGTATATGAGCTCTTTCTAGCATCTTCCTTTGCTCTCTTTTATGGCCTTATTAAGTTCACGACGAGCTTTTTTGTACTCTGCGATCAACATTGCAGAGCAAGGTCGTTGATAGCCACGCTGTGATATTCTTCTCTTTCGATGACACTCTTTACGGAGGTTGCTGATATGATCATTCCACCAGTGTACCGCAGGTCTTGAATTCATAACACGTTTGCGAGGCATACTGGCATCACAAGCTTGTGTTACTCGCATCATCAGGGCCTTAGTATGTTCTTCTGCACATCCAGTCTCTACCGGATCACTATCGAGGGCTGTTAGCAATACTTCTGGGTCAAGAGATTTCACCTTCCAACCGACGGTGTTAAATTGCTTGATAGGCCCCCGGAGGTTCTGGTCGTTTGACGTTTCCCAGAGTATCGCATGATGGTCACTGGCAGTGTAGATGTCCAGTACCTTCCAGTTAGTGTTACCTTTAGCAAGGCTGGTACTGACAAAAGTGACGTCTACAATCGAGCTTGCGTCACCTTTGGTGTAGGTCGGCGTGTCACCACTGTTGAGCAAGACTACATCTAGTGTAGAAAGAGCTTCTAGCAGCTCTCTTCCTCGTGCATTAGTCTGCTTACTGCCCCAGTCCACTGCCCAGGCGTTAAAGTCCCCGGCTATCGCCACTGGATGATGTTGCTTCGCGTCTTCGGTCAGTCGATCCAAGAAGTCAGTAAACTCAGCAATTGAGAGGCTAGGTGGTGCGTAGCAGCTGTAAAAACGGATGCCATCTACTGATGCTGCTACAAAGCCAGCGCTGCCATTGGTAGCTACACTCTGGAAAGGGAGCTTACCACAAGCCCAGATCACAGCTTTCGTGGTGATATCCGTCTCCCAAGGTTGTCCAGCTAAATGTTTATATGGCTCCGATAAAAGCACAACGTCGAGCTTTAATTCCCGTACTGTCTGCATAAGCAGGTCATGCGCAGCTTCGCAGTGATTGATGTTAAGCTGCAGTATCCTCATGTTCGTTTATTTGTCAGCTTCTGGAGTGCTTCTTGGAAGACTGGACATCGGCCAGAACCAGACCGGTGAGCAGTGTCCTGAGAGCCAGGTTTTTCCGCACATAACGCACATTTCACTTTATTTTGGCATTGAGCAGCTTGATGACCTGTTTGCCCACATTTGATGCAAAGCCCAGATCGGTCGACTTCGCTTTTACATTGGGCAGTAGTGTGCCCAAAGTGCCAGCACTTATAGCATCGTAGTGGTGTCTTAATTGCTCTGACACGGCAATTTACCCAGCCAATCCTTATTTTGCCTGTCTTTCCAAGTATCTTCTGCACTATTGCTGCTGGCAATCGTACCGAAGCAGTTTGAGTACCTCTGTAGGCCGGACGAATTTCAATGACATCTTCAGGTATTTCGTAGTCATTTCCAGCTGCTTCTTGTAAGGCCTTCCGGACATCGTCTTTAGTTGTTTCGTCGTCAATGTCCCGCATTTCAAGCTGTTCCTCTGGGCCTTTACAGATGGCTTGCGCTTCTTCTTTAAGGATGCTCTTGATGGTCTTCATCAAAGCTTGTCCTTTGTCTGCGGTCTTTCTGGAAAGCGTAATGAGCATATTCCCATCATTCGTCTTTTGAACTTTGTCAACGACGTCACGGGTCTGATCTGGTGGGACATCTTTTTTAATCCAACGCAGTATCTCGGCATATTTTGCCTTCTCAACGGGTCGAATAATTAAGGCATCTGGTTTGGTGAATTTTCGCGGTTTTTTCCGCTTAGGCTCCGGCCGAGATTTGTTCACCGGTTGTTTTGGTAACCGCTCTCTCGCTTGCTCCTTCTTCTCCTTGGATTGGACCTTCTGCCATTCAGTCACCTCTTTTTTTCCGGCGTTCTGCACTGCCGTGTTTTTCGGAGGGCTTGGTTTCAGGTCCTTTTTCTTCACAACTTGGCAGATCGTTGGGTCGGGAGAAGATCGATCTTTTCTCTTAGTTGACTTGCTGCTAGTTCTGATTCTGTCTTCCGCGACTGATTCACCGTCACCTTCGGCTCCAGTGTCCATTGCTTCTTCATTCACGACAGTTGCTTGAATGCTTCTCTCCGGTGTAGTGCGAGAAGTGCGTCGTACTGTTAAACACCATTCTTCATCAAGTTTCTTGAATCTCTGGAGGGCATTGGCTACGCTGGTCGTCTTGGTCTTAATCTCCTTGTGGATATTGACCTTAGATTGGATGAAGTCATTTAGCTCACTGGTCAGCTTTTCAAGGCCTTCAAACGCTTGCGACCGCTTCATTTCAGCGCTTGCTTCAATCGCTGCTTGTTGGGCATGAGGCCCGTTTTCACTATTGTTGTTTTCCTGAATTTTACTCATACTTTTAAATTCACCAGCGCATCGTACGGAGTGGAGCGGGTTGTCATAACTAGGAACGGGTGTACCCTCGGAGATAGTACTCCTACCCCAGTTCCCTGAGGCCTAGCCGACACTTAGCCAGTCCCGGAATACACGGACGGACTAGACTCGCTCGGAGCGGTGAAGATTCCGATCTCTAACACTCACTGCGTACTTCCTGATCAAGGCTCGAAGTGGCTGGCTCCTGATCCACTGCTGCAACTTACACCTCGGCAGAGCAAGCTCACATCAACCGTGGCCTGCATCGTCGGAAACTACGACACGAGGTTCCGGTCACTCCCAGTGGGTCACAGCAGAGAACGATCGTCTTGTTAGGTCAGTTAGTGTGACCAACCCATTAAAGGGGAGTTTTGTCCACGGGAACGTATTTTATTTGGCTCCTACCCTCTGTACCAGGTACAGCGAGCGTTCTCCCATCCGCTACGGGGAGACGCGCCTGGTAGCAGTTTCTCCTCTGCCCCAAGTGTGTGTGCGAACGGTAGATTTTGAGAAATCTCAAAAAAACTAAAAAAAAATTTTTTTTCAAGTGTGGTTTTTTTGGAATAACTTCGAAACGGCTTAACCGATCGATTTCAAAAACTAATCAGTTCTTCACATCGAAAAACCACGTCGATCGCGGCCAGCCCGATCGAAATCGGTTGATTTGTTCGTGAGTTATCGTTGTCGAAAGAAAACAGAAAAAAAAGTTTTTTCGGATCAACGATCGGTTTCGCTTCGGCCACCATATCACATGCGCCAAGAAATCTAACTTTATGGCCTCGGGACGTAATATAATATTCTTGAAGAAACTGGTTACTGACGTAAAAAAAATTACAATTTATACCATTTAATTATTTAGGTTTCAAAAGTTGACACATTGTGGAATCTCTAAAGCTGTTGAACAAAGAGAGCTAGTTTAAATTTGGCAGATTTTTTTTTGTTTCAATAAACTCGGATTCTAGCGCTGTGCACGGCCAACACGCATATTAATTATAAAATTCCGATTCAACTATCGTGAAATTTGTTACTTTTATTGGAAAGATACAAAGGCAGCACTAAAAATTTTAAAAATGAATATGAGAATAATAACATTTTTACATCTTATTTCTTCTTCTCTTTTTATTTAGGATAGTAATATCGTATTTTTTCTAATCGAATTTCATACAATAATCTTTGGATAAAATTACGACAGTGAATTGTAAAAAATCTTTTTTGAACAGTAAATTTTCGTCTAAAATATTTGAAAGTTACCGATAATACAAGTATAGTCCAGCATTATGATAGTTGTTTGGGAAATTTTCGTAGAATTTTTTTTCTGTGTACGACTTTTTGAGACTTGAAATTTAGAACAGATTCTTTAAATTACCACCACATTTATTAAAAATTTACTTACGAAAATTATCTTTTGAGCAGTGTAAAAAACGTAATTATGAGGTTGCCAAAAAATGACATAACTTTTGATCGCTTAATCTACAGACTCGAAATTTTGTATTCATGTTCGTTTCGATCAGAAAACGCATAAATTGGGTTTTTCTTGTGAGACCACGGGAATGTAGTAGATAAAACGAATGCACTTTCAAATTTATAGAAATTTATGATTTATGAGATGAAAATTTAGCTACTTTTTTCATTAAAATCTGTTAAGGTAGTATCCTCGCCAGAGTCGTTTTTTTAGGATTTTTTTTTAAACTTTGGCAGATTAATATTTATATAATTCTGCATCGATTGGCGCAATTCGAAAATTTTTGACTATCTAGTTTCGGAGACATTTAGTTCCAAAGTTTGCGTTTTGAACGCTCTTATACATTACGGTATACGGGATATCGAAAAGCTTACCTACAAACATTTTTATATCCCAGAAACTTTTTTTAGGATCTTTTTAAAAAACTAGAGTAACGTTAACTAACAATCAAACAATTTTTCAAAAATAATTTTATTGATAATTACCACACAGTTTCAGAGATATTTATTAATAAGTAATGAAAAATTTATCAGATTTTAGCCGAGGAAGGGATACGTTAATAAAGCTGTGGCAACAACGCAAGTTTTGAGAGCCGCGAAAAAAATATTAGACGCGCATGCGCTGAAAAATTTGGAAAGTTTAATTTACGTTAGATGTAACATTATAGTTTATTTATTAAAAAAAATAACAATGATTATTTTACGAAAATAAGTATTTAACTATATTTATTAAAAATTCAAAAAGTTAACAATTTTAATATAATAATACATATTAATCTTTCATAAGTTATAAAAATAATAGTCAGATGAAATAATAAAAAAATCTTAAAATTAAAAATGAGTTAATACATCAACACAAAAAATTTAATTACTGATTTTTCTGAAAAAACAAAACAATATTGTCAATTATTTTTTTTTCAGACAAAAGTTTTTCAGACCTTGTAATTATATTTCCGAATAAGTGTAGGTAAATAAATAAATAAACTCATGTATCAAAACAGAGGTTAGTCTACAGCTGGTCTGAAACCAGCCCCCTGCCACTCCGTGTTTCAGAAAACGAGTCTATGTTGTCACACTCGGCAGAGGGCGTTAGTAGTACAGTTGCGCGATTACCTTGACGAGAGCACTAAAATATTTAATTTACTACTATTTAAATAATTTTAATTTTAATTATTTTATAATTATTAAATTTTCTATTTGTTTAAATATGTAATTTTCAAATACCATATTGTTTTTAAAATATTTTAAATAATAATTATTATTTTATAATGTTAATAATGGTAAAATTATCAATTCAAAATATAAATTATGCGTCACACAGGGTTCATAATAAATCAATAATAATTTTAAAAAATAATTACAAACAATTTTTATTCATAATTAAAGTCTTACAAAAATAAACAGATAAAACACAGTAAATTACATATTTTCATGTAAGGCTATTAGCTAGAACAAAATTTAGCTTGCTTCTTTTTCAATTGATTTTGTTTTTTATTACTTTTATTCATTTGTGACGTATATTGTTGCATTCGTAATCTAATATAGTAATTGATAGCAGATAATAGGAGTTCTCCTGCATGTTCAGGATACGGAAATATCAAAATATTAGAAGAAATTACCTCAGTCATCACATCTTCGAATACATGTACAGACTCGCAGTGTTTTTGAAAAATTGCTTCGAGTTTTTTTGATAAACAAATAAAAACTTTGGTTTAGGTGGAAGAAAGTTTGATCAGATTTGATATTTAACATTAAGCAATCATCGTCGGACAAATGTACTGAACAGTCACGAATGCCTTTTTGACATTGTTCGCAAGTAGTACTTTTATAAATACGTGAAACTACAACCTCAGTAGCGTAATATAATATACAATCCAACGTTTGAGATTCGTTATAGCTATGGTCATGATTTATAGTGAAATAATTATCTTCAAAATTATCAATTTTAACAGCCTCATTTAATTTTTTACGTAGTGTTTCAATAATTTTAACAGATTCAGTCGGAGATTTTTGAGAATAGGTAGATTTAAGTTCTGATAAAGTAACGAGAGGTTCTTTTGAAGTCACTGTACAGTTTCCAGATTTAGGAGGTTTTAAAATATTAAATAGTGATAGGATTTTATAAATCTGTAGAAAAGTTGGAAAAGTGGGGTGATCGTTGGATCCACTCGCCTGTCTTACTGTGCCAAAAAAATTTTTACCAAAGTTAGGCTGAAATCACCGTTTTAGAACCATAAATTGAGCCTACTGACCCTACATCTCTACCGTAAAAAAGATCCTTATTGGTTAATACGATGTAGGCGAGGGGAAAGAAAGGAAAGGGGAATGGATTCAGATAAAAATGGCTGCTGTTAGCGGCATGCTATGTCCGGCGCATGCCATTTGATAAAAAAAGGATTTTGCCAATGTCATATCTATATTTTATTTATATTGTAGAGCTATCGCAAATTCAGACTGTGTGACTCTTAATTTAAACCTAACATTCGCTAATTATAGAAATAACATGAAAATCCGTTCTAACCGAGATTCGAACCCGAGCCGCGCGCTTGCCAGACCGATAACTAACCCTTACACCGTACGACCGATGAGTTGATTTACATCTTATCATTCTCATAAACTAAATTTATATGGTGACGATTTTTTTGAAATTTTTGTATCTTTCTCTACCCTATTGAAAATAATTTTCAAAATTTTTTCAAATTTTCTTACCCAACCAAAAAAAAGTTACAAGTTATTTAAAGAAAAATATGTTTTTTTTTTTTTGTTAAATAACCATAACTTTTTTGAAAATTGACTTATTGGGATGTTTTTTTTTTTGAAAATTTTTGTTTTTAAATGTACTTTTTAGAAAAAAAATAAAAATAATAATTTGGATCAATATTCAACGTATTTTTTTGAAACTTTCGGAAAAAAAACGAAAATTTCGGGATAAATGCCATTTTTGATTTTCGATTTTTTTTTATATTTCAGCATTTTCTGCGAATTTCCTGAAATTTTAAGAGTGGCATTTTTTTTCTTACTATTTTTTTTTAGAAATGAAAAAAAAAAATTTTTTTTAAATGTTTGTTTTTCGTTATAGCACTAAAAATTTTTCACCAGATTTAGAAAACTTCAAAATCCGAGAAAAAAAAATAAAAACAAAAATTAAAAATAACAATCATCGAAAAGATTTGATTATTATTTTTCAATGAAGTTAGATCAAAAATTAAAAAAAGCATTCAATTTTTTTTTTTGTATTTTTTTTCCAAAACTACATGCAACAACAAAAAAATGAAATTGTTGTTTGATCCATTTTGGAGCAACGCATGAACTTTCAAAAATTTTGAGGCAATTAATTTCAAACAAAATTTGTTTGAAATTATTTTCATTTACACAGCAAAAAATATTTTTGTTGAATGATTTATAAACAGAAGACTTGAATGGAATGTGATTTCATTTTTTTACACGTTTAAATAATTTACATATCCTAAATTCAGGAGAATTTGAGTATTTTCTCACTAAGACTATAGTTTTGAAAAAAAAAAAAATAATCCAATCTTATCGATCATTGTCATTTAAATTTTTTTTTCTCGGATTTTGAAGTTTTCTAAATCTGCTGAAAAATTTTCAGTGGTATAACGAAAAACAAACATTGAAAAAAAATTTTTTTTTTTCATTTCTAAAAAAGACAATAGAAAGAAAAAAAATGCCAATCTGAAAATTTTAGGAAATTCGCAAAAAATACTGGTTTTTTATAAAAAAAATAAATCGGAAATCAAAAATGAGCATCATCCCCAAATTATAGTTTTTTCCAAAAGTTAAAAAAAAAAACGTAGAATATGAATCCAAATTATTATTTTGATTTTTTTTTTTTTAAAGTACATTTTAAAACAAAAATTAAAAAAAGAAAAAATCCCAATAAGTCAATTTTCAAAAAAGTTATGGTTATTTAACAAAAGAAAACATATTTTTCTTTAAATAACTCGTAACTTTTTTTTGGTTAGGTAAAAAAGGGAATATGTCATTGTCCCAGCTGAGCAATGTCCCAGTTGATCAATGTCCCATTTTTTACTGTCCCAGTCAGCGAAAATCAAACTAGCGGCCTCTGGTAATTAAAAAAATAACTATAAAAATTTAATTTTCGTTATCGGAGAAATTTTTTTTACAGATGGCGCTGATTTGCGGAAAAATGAAAATATTGAAATAAATATATCTGAGTGATTTTCTTCATAGCTTTTGACTTTTAATACTGGTGCTTGAAACTTTTAGAGGTATCCACAGTACACTGGTACTTTGGACGAACTTCGAATGTTTATTCCAGGTCTTTCCCTCCATAGGTTTTTATTGTAATTACTACCAGTGGATTTTTTAATCAACCCTAAATGCACCGACGACCTTTTCGAATTGATACCTCTACACCAGGTCCTTGCCTCCATGGGTTTTTGTTTTAAATACTACCGGTGGATTTCTTAATCAACCCTAAATGTACCAACGACCTTACCGAGTTAATACGTTAACTCGAGGTGCTTACCTTCATAGGTTTTTATTTTAAATACTACTAGTGGCTTTCTTAATCAACCCCAAATGTACCAACGACCTTACTGAATTGATACCTCCACTCCAGATCTTTGCCTCCATAGGTTTTTATTATAAATACTACAGGTGGATTTCTTAATCAACCCTAAATGTACCAACGACCTTACCGAATTGATATCTCCATTCCAGGTCTTTGCCTCCATAGGTTTTTATTTTAAATACTACAGGTGGATTTTTTAATCAACCCTAAATCTACCAATGATCTTACCAAATTGATACCTCCACTCCAGGTCTTTGTCTCCATAGGTTTTTATTTTTAATACTACAGGTGGATTTCTTAATCAACCCTAAATGTACCAATGACCTTACCGAATTGATACCTCCATTCCAGGTCTTTGCCTCCATAGGTTTTTATTTTAAATACTACAGGTGGATTTTTTAATCAACATAAATCTACCAATGACCTTACTAAATTGATACCTCCACTCCAGGTCTTTGTCTCCATAGGTTTTTATTTTTAATACTACAGGTGGATTTCTTAATCAACCCTAAATGTACCAATGACCTTACCGAATTGATACCTCCATTCCAGGTCTTTGCCTCCATAGGTTTTTATTTTTAATACTACAGGTGGATTTCTTAATCAACCCTAAATGTACCAATGACCTTACCGAATTGATACCTCCATTCCAGGTCTTTGCCTCCATAGGTTTTTATTTTAAATACTACAGGTGGATTTTTTAATCAACATAAATCTACCAATGACCTTACTAAATTGATACCTCCACTCCAGGTCTTTGTCTCCATAGGTTTTTATTTTTAATACTACAGGTGGATTTCTTAATCAACCCTAAATGTACCAACGACCTTACCGAATTGATATCTCCATTCCAGGTCTTTGCCTCCATAGGTTTTTATTTTTAATACTACAGGTGGATTTCTTAATCAACCCTAAATGTACCAATGACCTTACTAAATTGATACCTCCACTCCAGGTCTTTGTCTCCATAGATTTTTATTTTTAATACTACAGGTGGATTTCTTAATCAACCCTAAATGTACCAATGACCTTACCGAATTGATACCACCATTCCAGGTCTTTGCCTCCATAGGTTTTTATTTTAAATACTACAGGTGGATTTCTTAATCAACCCTAAATGTACCAACGACCTTACCGAGTTAATACGTTAACTCCAGGTGCTTACCTTCATAGGTTTTTATTTTAAATACTACTAGTGGCTTTCTTAATCAACCCTAAATGTACCAACGACCTTACCAAATTGATACCTCCACTCCAGGTCTTTGTCTCCATAGGTTTTTATTATTAATACTACAGGTGGATTTCTTAATCAACCCTAAATGTACCAATGACCTTACCGAATTGATACCTCCATTCCAGGTCTTTGCCTCCATAGGTTTTTATTTTAAATACTACAGGTGGATTTTTTAATCAACCCCAAATCTACCAATGACCTTACTAAATTGATACCTCCATTCCAGGTCTTTGCCTCCATAGGTTTTTATTTTAAATACTACAGGTGGATTTTTTAATCAACCCTAAATCTACCAATGACCTAACTAAATTGATACCTCCACTCCAGGTCTTTGTTTCCATAGGTTTTTATTTTAAATATTACAGGTAGATTTTTTAATCAACCCTAAATCTACCAATGACCTTACCTAATTGATACCTCCACTCCAGGTCTTTGTCTCCATAGGTTTTTATTTTAAATACTACAGGTGGATTTCTTAATCAACCCTAAATGTACCAACGACCTTACCGAGTTAATACGGTAACTCCAGGTGCTTACCTTCATAGGTTTTTATTTTAAATACTACTAGTGGCTTTCTTAATCAACCCCAAATGTACCAACGACCTTACTGAATTGATACCTCTACTCCAGATCTTTGCCTCCATAGGTTTTTATTTTTAATACTACAGGTGGATTTCTTAATCAACCCTAAATGTACCAATGACCTTACCGAATTGATACCTCCATTCCAGGTCTTTGCCTCCATAGGTTTTTATTTTAAATACTACAGGTGGATTTTTTAATCAACATAAATCTACCAATGACCTTACTAAATTGATACCTCCACTCCAGGTCTTTGTCTCCATAGGTTTTTATTTTTAATACTACAGGTGGATTTCTTAATCAACCCTAAATGTACCAACGACCTTACCGAATTGATATCTCCATTCCAGGTCTTTGCCTCCATAGGTTTTTATTTTTAATACTACAGGTGGATTTCTTAATCAACCCTAAATGTACCAATGACCTTACTAAATTGATACCTCCACTCCAGGTCTTTGTCTCCATAGATTTTTATTTTTAATACTACAGGTGGATTTCTTAATCAACCCTAAATGTACCAATGACCTTACCGAATTGATACCTCCATTCCAGGTCTTTGCCTCCATAGGTTTTTATTTTAAATACTACAGGTGGATTTCTTAATCAACCCTAAATGTACCAACGACCTTACCGAGTTAATACGTTAACTACAGGTGCTTACCTTCATAGGTTTTTATTTTAAATACTACTAGTGGCTTTCTTTAATCAACCCTAAATGTACCAACGACCTACCAAATTGATACCTCCACCCAGGTCTTTGTCTCCATAGGTTTTTATTATTAATACTACAGGTGGATTTCTTAATCAACCCTAAATGTACCAATGACCTTACCGAATTGATACCTCCATTCCAGGTCTTTGCCTCCATAGGTTTTTATTTTAAATACTACAGGTGGATTTTTAATCAACCCCAAATCTACCAATGACCTTACCAAAATTGATACCCTCCATTCCAGGTCTTAGTCTCCATAGGTTTTATTTTTAAATACTACAGGTGGATTTTTAATCAACCCCTAAATCTACCAATGACTCAACTAAATTGGATACCTCCACCTAGGAACATTTGTTTCCATAGGTTTTATTTTAAATATTACAGGTAGATTTTTAATCAACCCCTAAATTCAACCAATAATGACCTTACCTAATTGATACCTCCACTCCAGGTCTTTGTCTCACATAGGTTTTTATTTTTAAATACATACAGGTGGATTTTTAATCAACCCTAAATGTACCAACGACCTTACCGAGTTAATTAACTGGTAAGCCATAGGTTTTTATTTTAACATACTACTAATCTGGGGCCTCAATCGACCTTACTGAATTGATACTCCAGATTCATAATTATTATAAATACCACAGTTGGATTTATTAATTCCTGTCAATAATAACGATTCTACCGAATTGATATTCCATTCTGCTCTATTTTAAATATTTTAATCAACCCTAAAATGGCTTTCGCCTCTACCACTGAGCCTCCAATCTAGCCCAGTTCACAGGTTTTTATTATTAATACTCACTGTGGGATTTTCAATGTAACAATATATCGATGGCCGAATTGATTACTCAGGTCCCAGGCTTAATCAATACTAGCCCACCAACCCTGGGACTCACTGATACCACTCCAGGTACCTTCCACCCATAGGTTTTACAGGTGACATTCTAACCCAACCAACAAATTAATGAGCCTGGATTGATACCATGCCAAATCCCAAGTATTTATTTAGTCATTGCAGGTAATCAACCCTAAATTACCAGTTACCTTAATACCACAGGTGTTCAATCGGACCTTAACACAATGGACCTTCAATTGACCCTCATTCATCGCCAGTCGCCATATTTTGGTCAGGTATTTAATCAACCCTGGCCTAAACAGCATTCCATCTTCACTCCAGGTCTTAGCCATAGGTTTTATTTTTAAGCCTGGTGGAGCTTAATCGACCCTCATATATATATGCATATATATATGTTAGCATATATACATATGTTATATATATACATATATAGCAGACATATATAGTTGTTATTATTTTAGCCGAAGTCGTTTGATACTATATTTATCATATGTGTCGTCTTAAAATTATTTAGATATGCCAATATTCGAAAAGTTTCAAAATTATAAAAACTTATATTTCGCACATCCAAGTAATAACCACGCTTAATGCTGCTTACCTGGGTGATCGCCCAAATCAAACGTGTGCCGCTCGGCTAACTCTGCCACTTACATAAAAGTAAAATTCCAAATATAAACCTGCAGGGAAAAAACAAAATGAAAACAATATACGTAATGTAATCCTGAATTTTCAACATCTTAACTTCAATAAATTTAAACTAAAACTTACTATAAACATAATAATTAATAGGATGAAGTATCAGAAACACTTGAAGTAGACGTATGAACTCGGTCAAGTCGTCAATATATTTGGAGTTCATTAAGAAATTAATCTATATTATTTAAAATGGGAACCTATCAAAATAGACACATGGAGTAAACGTATCAGTTTCATTAGTGCATTTACGGTTGGTTAACAAAATCACCGGTAGTATTTAAAAAGTGCCATTCGACAGCCGAAATGGAAGTAGATTTCATTATAAATAAAAATGAGTGCAACAGCAAATTTCATATTTAGCATAGCGGAATAGGACTTACTTTTAAGACTACACATATGATATGGTACTCAAATTGAAGCTTATTTAAAGAGCTTTAAGATTCAACTATCAGAGATTCAATAAGTTTTACCATTCCAAAGTTATTCGAGTTAGAAAGTGAGAAATATAAGTTTTTATAATTTTGAAACTTTTCGAATATTGGCATATCTAAATAATTTTAAGACGACACATATGATAAATATAGTATCTTCAAACTTGACTTCGGTAAAGAAATAAATAAATATATATATATATATATATATATATATATATATATATATATATATATATATATATATATATATATATATGAGGGTCGATTAAGAAAACCACCAGTAGTATTTAAAAATAAAACCTATGGCGACTAAGACCTGGAGTGAAGGTATCAATTAGGTAAGGTCATTGGTAGATTTAGGGTTGATTAAGAAATCCACCTGTAGTATTTAAAATAAAAACCTATGAAGGCAAAGACCTGGAGTGGAGGTATCAATTTGGTAAGGTCACTGGTAGATTTAGGGTTGATTGAGAAATCCACCTGTAGTATTTAAAATAAAAACCTATGGAGGCAAAGACCTGGAATGGAGGTATCAATTCGGTAAGGTCATTGGTACATTTAGGTTGATTAAGAAATCCACCTGTAGTATTAAAAATCAAAACCTATGGAGACAAAGACCTGGAGTGGAGGTATCAATTTAGTAAGGTCATTGGTAGATTTAGGGTTGATTAAAAAATCCACCTGTAGTATTTAAAATAAAAACCTATGGAGGCAAAGACCTGGAATGGAGGTATCAATTCGGTAAGGTCATTGGTACATTTAGGGTTGATTAAGAAATCCACCTGTAGTATTAATAATAAAAACCTATGGAAACAAAGACCTGGAGTGGAGGTATCAATTTGGTAAGATCATTGGTAGATTTAGGGTTGATTAAAAAATCTACCTGTAGTATTTAAAATAAAAACCTATGGAGGCAAAGACCTGGAATGGAGATATCAATTCGGTAAGGTCGTTGGTACATTTAGGGTTGATTAATAAATCCAACTGTAGTATTTATAATAAAAACCTATGGAGGCAAAGATCTGGAGTAGAGGTATCAATTCAGTAAGGTCGTTGGTACATTTGGGGTTGATTAAGAAAGCCACTAGTAGTATTTAAAATAAAACCTATGAAGGTAAGCACCTGGAGTTAACGTATTAACTCGGTAAGGTCGTTGGTACATTTAGGGTTGATTAAGAAATCCACCTGTAGTATTTAAAATAAAAACCTATGGAGGCAAAGACCTGGAGTGGAGGTATCAATTTGGTAAGGTCATTGGTAGATTTAGGGTTGATTAAAAAATCCACCTGTAGTATTAAAAATAAAAACCTATGGAAACAAAGACCTGGAGTGGAGGTATCAATTTAGTTAGGTCATTGGTAGATTTAGGGTTGATTAAAAAATCCACCTGTAGTATTTAAAATAAAAACCTATGGAGGCAAAGACCTAGAATGGAGGTATCAATTCGGTAAGGTCATTGGTACATTTAGGGTTGATTAAGAAATCCACCTGTAGTATTTAAAATAAAAACCTATGGAGGCAAAGATCTGGAGTGGAGGTATCAATTCAGTAAGGTCGTTGGTACATTTGGGGTTGATTAAGAAAGCCACTAGTAGTATTTAAAATAAAAACCTATGAAGGTAAGCACCTCGAGTTAACGTATTAACTCGTTAAGGTCGTTGGTACATTTAGGGTTGATTAAGAAATCCACCGGTAGTATTCAAAACAAAAACCCATGGAGGCAAGGACCTGGTGTAGAGGTATCAATGCGAAAAGGTCGTCGGTGCATTTAGGGTTGATTAAAAAATCCACTGGTAGTAATTACAATAAAAACCTATGGAGGGAAAGACCTGGAATAAACATTCGAAGTTCGTCCAAAGTACCAGTGTACTGTGGATACCTCTAAAAGTTTCAAGCACCAGTATTAAAAGTCAAAAGCTATGAAGAAAATCACTCAGATATATTTATTTCAATATTTTCATTTTTCCGCAAATCAGCGCCATCTGTAAAAAAAATTTCTCCGGTAACGAAAATTAAATTTTTATAGTTAATTTTTTAATTACCAGAGACCGCTAGTTTGATTTTCGCTGACTGGGACAATAAAAAATGGGTCATTGATCAATTGGGACATTGCTCAGCTGGGACAATGACATATTCCCGGTAAAAAAATTTGAAAAAATTTTTAAAATTGTTTTCAGTAGGGTAGAGAAAGATACAAAAATTACAGGAAATCGAAAATCGTCGAGGTCAAGAGTGGTCGATTTGGCATGAAATGCCCCATATATAAACCCGAATATGCTAACGATAAACATTAGAAAAAGTTTAAGTTGAGATGTTATTGCTTATTACTGTCCGTATATTTTATGGATTATTGATCAATTGTTGCAACATTAATTATAATAGTCATAATTTTTATTTCAACTCTACAATTAAAAAATTTTTTGCAACGATAAAAGTTAAAAATTTTTTAAGTCCAGTTTTTTAATTATAAAATTTTTGCTATCATAAAAATATTATATGTTCTAAAAAATAAAAAGATGGAAACAACCTACAGACCCTCGAGGTAGGCTTTTTAGGCTCAAAATACAGTTTTAAACTGTGATTTCGACCTCAACAGCCTATTTTTAGGCCGATGAGGGTGAAAATACAGTTTTAAATTTCCATGCAAACCCAACAACAAAAGAAAGGAGGCTCAATAGGCTCAAATCATTTTTTTAATTTTGACTCGGGAACGTTATAAACAATCAATGGCTTAAACAAGTGATAGTTATAAATCATTGTTTGAAAATTTTCAATGAATTGTTCAAGACAATAAATTCGAGTCTAAAAGTTATCAGTAAGCAGAAGAGTAAAGCACATAAATTGTTAGAGTGCAATATTGTTAATTGTTAAATTAAAGCATTATAATTCCCATACTATCACTACTTTATGGCTAATTATGATTTTGTACTATTAATTGCTGTAGAATCGATCGAACCTCTAATGAATCCTGATCAATTCTACCCGTTGGAACTGCTGGAAAACCGTATTTTTCGGTTAATAGCCGAACAATATCCAGAGAAGATTGTAATGTTACTCGAAGTCCTTCCGCCGTTGGAGCAGTTAAAAAGGCTGTCTCGGGTATTTTCTTCTTAATGACATTTTCTTCCCAGTCATTTAATTTCTGTAGCGATAACTCATTAACCTGCAATAATGAAATCATAAGTAATATATTAAACAATACTTTCTTATTGTATATTCTAAAATTATCAACAAATGAAAATTACTTTAAAATCTTCATTATTAGGCAATACTCCTCTACTTTCATGACGATTAAGAGCATCAAACATCTGATTTATCCATGAACAAAATTCTGCCGTACTTTCCCAAGAGTTTAATTCAGGGTTATTGGCTGCATATTTTCTTAGTGCATTAGTTACTGATTGACTAAATACCTAAAATAATTTCAATATAAATTTACAGATAAAAAATAAAAGTACATACAGTAATTGCGTTATTTACTTGAACAGCGAGCCTAACTCGCATTTTTGACGAGCTATTTAAGTCTAAATGCTCATTATTTATCTTCGGACACATCCTTAACTTTCCAGGAAGCTGGCTATCTTTATCATACAAATCTTTAAAATGCTGCCATTCAATTGGAGATTTGTCAGGATCAATCTAAATAAGAAAAAAATAATAATCAAACTATTCTTACAATCAAAATAGCATTTTGTTTGATACCTGATAACATCCAGTTTTGTGTAAGCGGTTTCTCATAGTTTTGATAAGATGGGGAGTATCTGAAAACACAAAAACTTTGCGATCCGCTTCACTTGGATGGTTAAAGAAATTTTTAAAATTTTCTTTTCGACCACTCATCCCTAAAATCGTCCAAAATTTTCTATTTGTTGTCGCACCATCAGTAATGACACCATGGATCTTTGCTCTTGATTTTCCCAGTAATATTATTGCTTTCACAATGAGTTGAGACAAGACTTGACCACTCACAGGACCATGAGAACCAAATACAGCCACAGGCTGAGTGTATGTATCATATAAAGGTTGAAGCATTAGCACTAATCCGTGATTAGCCTTATCATTCATTGTAATCACTTTATTACTTTCCTCGCCAAAGTCCTCCAAGCCAACATAAGTAAGATTTTGTGAGCGCACATTAATACTTTCGCGACAGCTTATTTCATCTAGTAGCAAGACACCATGCCTATAAATTTCTTCTTTTTTACTCAAAAAATTAGTGAATGCTTCGAAAAATTCAGAGTCAAATCCACATTGCGTGTTTATCGATGCGAGATTTCTGAAAAAAGCAAAAATATGGAGTTATTTTCATTCTAATAAATTACTTTATATGAATTATCTCATAAAACATGGATAAATACATATTTTATGAAATTTTTTACATGTTATTAATAATTAAAATCCAATTTTACCTTCTCATTGTACTGACGCATGGTAATGGCAAAATATTATTATCACGAATAAAATTATATCCTGAAACAGACCGCATGTATAGCAACATACACAACATTAACCAGTTCTCAGAGTATCGACGGCCGCTAGAGTTTTTACAGTGTGAAGCTTTCAAAATTTCTTGAACAACATCACATTGATTTTTAGCAACATCGTTCGAACGTAATTTATTAAGAACACTAGCTTCAGATTTTTGAGACATCGTCTTTTGACAGGTTTTCAAATCTTTTCGTAATTTTTTATTCGCCAACTGCAACTGATTTTTCCGTTGCATGGATCTACTTAATTTTTATTTTAAATTTTTCACGTGAGCATTGCCAAAATTAACTTCAGTATGTGACTTGATTTTACTTGAAAGTATGTGGCTTTTTTTATTTAATGACTTAGAATCTTGCAAAGTTGTGTCGTTCCGTTTTCTTTTTCTGATTAAGGCTCGACTCGCATTCTGACATGTATTACATCGTGATGAGTGGCATAACAGAGTGCATGTCTTACGTCTAACTACATTTCTTTTATCTGTAATTAACGCGTCAGAATTTTTATATTTATTGATATCAGGAATTACAATACCTCGACAAACTTTCAGAGAATTAATCTGGCGTAAATACTCTTCCAACTCGCTGACAATCGTGATACTTTTTTTTACATTAAAGTAAGGCGAGACGTTTAAAGGCTTATCTAGTACATGTGTATGTAATTCCAACTTTGAGTCGACTATCACTTCTTTCAGATTGAAACTTAAATATTTTTCCTCTATCATATCGCATATAAGATAAGAAAAGCTGATCAGAGACTCTTCTTTGTATTTTATATTATTACGCATCCATGAACTTGGTAATTCCATAGTACTAGCCAATAAAGTCTCAAAATTAAATACTTCCACTGAATTACAACAACTATTTGACTCCAAACTTTCCAAATTATTTGTAATATTTGCCGGCGTTTCAGTGTATAAATAAACTTCAGAAGATTTACCCACTTCGAGCTCCTCAAGCCTGTCCACAGTATCAATATTGACAGGAAATGTACTAACAACTAGATCAACTTGATCTTCTGGTGTATTACTCTTATCAGAAACTAGGCATACTTCTGAAGCCTCAGGATTAGCATCAAGAACATTTTCCATGTCATCATTAGATGATTCCACCTCTGTCCAAGGAAATAAACTAGGTACAGCTCCAAGTGCTAGTCGTGGACGTCGATATGGTGACTGAAAGTATTTGTAAAACATTTAAAAAAATTTTCATTAATTTGTTTCAAATTTTCAGTATAATTATTGATAAGAAAATCAACTTACTACTCCCAGAACTTCTCCTTCTGGACTTAACAACTGTCGACTCCGAATTATATTTCCCGCTAAAAAATGTTTGTCACAAACCACTTGTGTTTTTGAAACTAATGTTTTTGGTCTTTTTATAGCAATTTGCCACTGTTTTTTTAAGTTTTCATCTTTGGGCACAGAAAAAAAATGAACTCTTTCAAAGTTTGATTTGTAACCAGAAGTACATCCTGGTACTAAACAACCCGGTATGTTGTTAAAATAAATTAATTTAAAAAATATTTCTCGACATAAATCATTTAATATAAGATTTAGCTCAAAGTTTTAATTATTTTTTTTTCATTTATTCAAAAATTATTAATAAAAATCATACACTTTTAAAGTTTAGTGTGGTCGGCATAAAATAGCAACTAGTAATCAGCTGTCGTGCAACTAGACTACTAGCGCCCTCGAAAAGAACTAAAATCTCGTGACATACTAGTTTACTCTTTTTACTTTTTCGCTCATTCTAGCCCGAGGGGGCTGTTCTAGCCCGAGGGGGCTGTCTGAAACACTATAGTACAACCTGTGGAGAATATACACATAGTGTTTAGACTCCATAGTATAACCACTATAAAATATCTTAATGCTCATGCAGTGTTGCCAGACTTCAAACGATCAGTTTATCGTTCGTGATTGGCTAAAATAAGTACATAAATAACAAAAAGTTTTAGGCATGTCAATAATGACTCTCAAGTATATATACCGTACACTCTAGCATAAACTTTTGACCACGGTAGTCGCGAGGGTTCTACCTTAAATACATGTCAAATATATACTCTTTACAAAATTGACGTTACTAACAATATTAAGATTTGATAAAAATATTCGTTGTGTTAAAAGCCAGGGTATGGACACTTAGTACTCCCCTCTACTCATTATTCAAGCATAGTGGACCAGCGACATACCACAACAATAAGATATAAATATTCCCATATATCAAGTTTTAGTGGTATCACTGATCTATCGAGACATCCTCTAGTGGCTGGTTTTAAAAATAAATAATTATTGAATTTATGTGTATTGAAATTTGATCGCGGTGTCAACAAAAACAAACCGTTTTTATAAAAAAATTAAAAATAACATATGATAATTAAAATTATAATAAAAATTAAAAACAATGACTCGAAACTGTGCAGTTAAATCATGTGGTCATCGGCAAGGAAGTAAAATAAAAGACGGTTGTACTTTTTCAAAATTTCCGAAGGATGTCGATTGGTAAGTTTACCTAAAAATATAATTTAATTTTTTTTTTTTTTTTTTTTTTTTTAACCCCGCTTTTCAGACTTCTGTCTCGATGGGGGTCCGGCCGAGACCGGAGGGGGACTCCAGGCTGATCGGTACATTAAGTGTGGCGGTATTACATACTTTTTCAGCCTGGAGAGTAATGCGGCGATGGGCCGACTTTGGGGAAACTGCACGCATTTTCCTGTGCCCCACCGGTAGCACAGGGCTTGGGGAAACCATCGAAAAACCCAAACTTGTACAGCTCAGCGTAAGTTACGAGCACCGATGTTCACTGAAAATTAAATTTCAGCTCACACCGGGATTCGAACCCATGCCTCACCAGCCCCAAGCAAGCATGACAAGCGTTGTACTGCTTAGCCATGAGACTGGCTTAAAAATATAATTTAATTAGTATATTTTATAATTACTAAAATAATTAATAAATTCATTTTTCAATTGGTTCTAAATAAATTATTTAATATTATTTCGCTTAGTTAAAATTTTCACCGTTATATTTACAATTATTTTGTTGTAGGTGTCGGAGATTGATTCAGGCTGTAGGAGATCATGATCTTTTAGGATTATCATTGAAAATAATATCTAAAGATCGTTTTGTGTGTAGTTGTCATTTTAATAATGATGATTATAGTATCACGAAAAGCAAGAAGCAAATAAAACCCTCAGACGTACCTGTAAAATTTCCATCAAATATAGTGCCTTTGAATGATGATAAAATTTTGGAATTTCCTCCTAATACAAATCGAATCATTCCTAGAATGCGTAAGAGTTTTTACTTCTTGAATATTTATCATTTATTGAACGATTCTAATTCTATTTATGTAAAAAGCCCTGAATCCAAACAATTGCAAGTTATCTTTTACACGTGATGGTCCACTGATACCAATATCAGATTTGGCTAAATTACAGGATAAGCCAATGATTTTACAACAACAAAGATTAACCGATGATCTGTCATCGCAAATACCTTCATTTGCATCTTCTCCTCTGTCGCCATCAAAATCACAAATTGCAGAGAAATCTCCATCTAGAAGATTTTTAATGGGTTTAGATAATTGTAGCGAAAATAATTTAAATGAAAAATCCAATGCATGCTTGAAACGAAGATGGAAATCATGTAATGATACACCAACGTCATCAAAGCAAACTGAAATTGAAGTAATTAAAAATTTTTTTAAATTTTAAATAAATTAAATATAATTTTTGAAATCGATAATAATTTTTTTTATTAACATTGCAGATGTGGAATAAGGAAAACATGGCTTTAGAAACTCCTCCTAAGTAATTTTCAACGCAGTCAGTACCAATCAGGTATGAAAATAGTTATCTTTTTTCACTTGCAAAGAGTTTATTATCTAAATAAACGAAACATTTGTTACTGTATTTATTATTCTTCAGTTTTATCTACATCTACCAACTGTTTTTTTTTTTATTGGGCTTTTCAAAGATTATGATTCAGGGATAGTAAATAATTGAAAAAATGAGAAAACTAATTAGCAATTGATGAAAGCTTACTTTTTTGAAAAAACGTTTGTCGTAGTATAATGCATGAGTTA
The DNA here is from genome assembly GCF_020080835.1 of Cotesia glomerata. NCBI lineage: Eukaryota > Metazoa > Arthropoda > Insecta > Hymenoptera > Braconidae > Cotesia > Cotesia glomerata. The sequence goes on from NC_058164.1 coordinate 15,352,877, forward strand.
ATTTTATTTTCGAACGTGAGCTTATTCTTATTTTATCATTGTAAATCTATCATTTTCTTTCATTGCTTGGCTTTTAAAATATTTTTTATTTTCTTTTAATCAACTGTAAAACTGAAAGCTTTTTTTTCGAGCGAGTAAAGCGAAGTAATGAAGCCATTTATTATTTCAGAAGCTATAATTTCATCAAAAACCTTAAAGGTTTTGAAATTGCCATTACTAAGTTCCAATAAATTGCTGATAAAAAAAAAGGATATGACAAGGGTTCAGCAACACGTGGAAAGCGGTACTAAAATTGTAGTACCTCGCAAACGATGGCTTTTATTTAAAAGAATCAATTTCACATTAGGAAATTTGAAGGCATCAGAAAGTGAAAAATTTTTGTCTACAATAAATAAAGCTTTGAAACAATATGAAAGATCTGATTATTCAAGATCTTATTTTGTATCAAATGTGAAAGTATCGTCTTTAAAAAAAAAGGGGATAACAATTAAATATTTTGATAGATATCGTGATGGAAAAATGAAGATTTTTCTTATGAAAGAAACCCTTTTTTCATAATTAAGTATTAAGTTATCAATTGTACATATTCTAATTGTATTAATATCAAAAACTGATTCTATTGAGATCAAACATCCAGGAATTGACTTATAATCATGTCAATTTAATAACTGACTGGAAAAATTTGTAGTTAAGACTAAAATAAGAATATTTAATCTGTAAAAAAAGCTATTAAAATAAACTTATATAATTTTAGTAATGTTACATTATTATTTCATTTAGGTAATATCTTAAATCACACAATATTTTACTTTCAGTTGCCGAGCTTCGTATTACAAACAGAAAAATTTCCAACCAGGTGGGAATGAAAAATGTTGTGTTGACACCTAATAAAAAGAAGTTATGCGTTGAGCTTCGGCAAAAAGATCGAAAAATTGAAAAATTAGAGGAATAGGTCGCCGAATTAAAATCTGAGCTATGTAAGTGACGCAAACCGCATGATTTCACAATGGAATTGACACAACAAATCGATAAACCACAGTTACGAGATATGGTCATTTCTTATTTTCGCAATAAAGATACAAAAAACTCTCGCGGCAATCGATATACGTTGAATGAAAAAATTACCGGTGTTTCACTCTTGAAACGTGGAGCTAAAGCTTATCAGTTTCTGGAGTCTATTGTTTCAGTTCCAGAATCGAGAACATTGAGAAGAACTTTATCTCGTGTGCCTTTGGATCCAGGATCAAATAAAATATTACTAAATTGCATAAAAAGTCAGAGCACTGCGGTTAGTGTTCAAGATCGTTGTGTTGTACTGTCTGTCGATGAAATGGTATTGAAAATACGTTTGATTTTACCTGCTGGTAGTAATAAAGTAAAAGGCTTCGTAGATTATGGTAACGGTGACCGTCATTCAGACATCACAGATCATGTTTTAGTATTTATGATGAGAACACTGTCGACAGGTAAAAAATAACCCCTCAGTTACTATTTCGTACACAAAACTACACCAACAAACATTCTTAAAGAGTTAATAATTAAAAGTATTAAGGATGTTGAAAGTACCGGATTCAAAGTTGTTGGTGTTGTCAGCGACCAAGGTGCTACGAACAAAGCGGCACTGCATGCTTTACGGACAGTATCATATGACGCTAATAACGGTGCACTTAACAGCTATTTTTTAATCGACGACATTACAAGGAAAATTCATGTGCTTAGTGATATTGGACACATCATAAAAACTACAAGAAATAATATGTGTGGTGACGTTAATTCATGGTTAAAGAAATAACCAGAAGGTCAAAAAAATAAGTTGCTGTATCCTGGTAATTGTATCAAGTGGGACGGAAAAACTGGTTACTGGCGACATATTATTGAACTTTATATTTTTAATCCAAAGCTTTCTGAGAAATTAACCTTGACAGAAGAACACGTATTTCCAACTGGAAAAACTAAAATGCGGGTAAAGTTTGCAGCTCAAATTTTTAGTTGCACAGTTGCCAAAAATCTTAAGCAAATAGCAAATTATAAATTGAACGAAGGTTTCATTAATATTGTGGAACATGCAGAAATTTGGGAAACAGCAAGTATTCTGGAAGACATTGATTTAATGTTTGACCTGACTAATGGCAGTAACAAACCTACTGACCCAAAAGCTAATACCTCAAGAATGAAAGTTAACACATCATCATCTCATGAAGAACAATGGAAAAGATACGAAGATATAGCTGCCAGGAAATTTTGGTTTGAATACAGCACCGGTAAAAAGGTCAATACACCGACTCCTGATGCTCTGGCTGTAACTCTTCGGTCTATGCAAGAATTATGGGAAGATTTGCAGTCGGAAGGATTTAATGAACTTAATTTACGGTATTTAAATCAAGACGGACTTGAAAATTTTTTTGGGCTCATGCGGCAAGAATGTGGTGATTGTCACCACCCGACGTGTTTACATTTGTAAGCTGCTTTTAAAACAGCTTTGGTAACTAGATTTGCTGGAACTTATCGTCCAGGTTTCAATTGTGAAGCTGAAGAAGAATCATCAATGATTGTAAATCTGAGTGAACTACTTTCTCAAGACAAAAATACATTTAATATGACTCACGATCAAGCCAATAACCACTGTATTCAACTGGTACCCGAGGTATCTAATGACAACGCCATGCTTGCGCTAGAATATTATGAAGACAAAAAGCAACCAGCTTTATTATTGAATAATGATTGCAATTATGATTTCCCACCTACACTACAAATCACTGATATCATAGATTGTTGTGAATACTATTTTCCAGAATTAGAAAGTCTCGACGAAAAATTAGAAACTGAAAACTTTGTCGCCCTGAATGATTGTCTCGCAGCAGATATTATTAGACAGCGGTTACTGAAAAAGTTAAAAATTGAAAATTGTTTGGTCTGTAAATTGTCACTCACTGATAATGCTGAGCAATCCGGTCTTAGTAAGGCTTTTTAAAATTACGTTTTAAAGCAATTGATACATACAGAAGAAATGTATTATCGAAGTTGCATAATGAAGATGTAGTGTCATTGAGTGAAAAAAGGTTGCTTTACGAATGTAATTTAAATTGGTTTAGTTGTCCGAATCTGCCTCTAAAACTGTTGAGTGTCCATATCCTGTTAGAAGCTATGCGTATTTCAATTATAATTATAAAATCGTCAAGCTATTATTGTATTTAAACGTTTAATACTCGATTTGGAAAAAAAATTTTTAACTTCTCGCTAAGAAAATTGAAAATTTTCAAAAATCGGGAAGTTATTGGTTTTACCCCGTTTTTCGAAAATCGAGTTTTTATCAGATCTCGACGTTTTGAGGTCCTAGGAAGCTTCTGATGAAAACTCGATTTTTGTAAAACGGGGTAATACCAATAACTTCCCGATTTTTGAAAATCTGAGATTTTCTTAGCGGGAAGTTAAAAATCGAAGATCATTTTACTCACCGACAAATGATGAGGTCGACTATTCATACCACGATTACCGTGAATTTAAGGGTAATTTTTAGAGAAAATTTCCTTCAGTGTACAATAATTACACGAATATAAGGTAAATGAGAATTTTGTTGAATTTTCAATCTGTGCAAGATTGTCAAGAAAATATATCAATCAAATTACAGGCTTGGATATAAAAATGCAATTTTCCAATAAGCCTAGTGAGGCGGGTAGGAAACGACTTTTCTATATTTCATGAATGTCCCTTAGATTTTCTAACATTTTAAGAGTCATTAGCTTTTGGACTTATACATTTTGAATTAATAAGTAATCATTGATCATTTATAATTTTTTTCAAGAGATATCCGTGTTGTTCAGTCAATACGGTTCTTTAATCAATTTTTAATCAGTACTGTATAACTATTTTAAAGTTTTTTATTTAATCAAGTCATCGATTAGTGTCGACTGATTTTTTTGTGTTGATAAAATTATTATTACGTGATATAAACAGCCAGCTGTACAAATACTAATCGAATCCATAAAAAGAATTATTTCGACACTTTAATGATCGAATTGAATTTATTCTTTAACGGTTTATTTTAATTAAAGTAAAAAAAAAAACATACAACAAACCTTATTTTTTAATTTTTACTTAACTATTTTAAAGTATTATTGTCCAAAATTTATTGCGTTTAATTTGTCACATATATCATTTGTAGTAAACTACTATTACTATTTGATTAAATGAGTAAAATTATTTATTACAGACTATCCGGATTCATCTAATAAATTTTTTTTTGTTGTTACTTAACAAATGAAGCAATATTGTTATTATTTACAAGCCACCCCTTAAAAATTTTCTTCACTTTCGAGCTAACAATATAAGATAATATGTATGCCAATATATTAGGAATCAATCCAGCTCTTCATACTTAAAATAGTGACTTGAAGGCTTTTCAAGATTTCCGAGCTCAACAGTCTAGAAGTTATCTAAGGGGGTAGATGCACTTAGAATTTTTGAAAAATCGATTTTTTTTTCATTTTCTTAAAGTATGATGTTTTAAGAATATTCTCTGAAAATTTCAAGTCAATCCGATGAATAGTTTTCAAGATATTTAGTAATTACTGAAGCAACATTAAACCTCTCGGTTGTGACTAGAGCAGGTAGCGGACGGCAGCTGCAAGCGCCCGGTTTTGTCACGCCTATTATCTTGTATGAATAGAGTAATTTCAAGTATAAGATGGAAAATTTTCGGTTAAATTTCATTTTACACTTGACATTGGAAGTGAGTAGTCGATACACGTGTTTTTTGATTTGTGAAAATTGTTTTGAAAATTTTATCATGGATCGTGCGAAAGTTCAAGAGAACTTCGAAAGTCTAATGGTGTTCGTAAATCGCGTACTGTCAAAAGAAAAAATTTATTCAATCCAAAGACAGAGGAAGGTGATCAAAGTGTTCTTAATTCGTCAGCGAAAAAATTAAAACGTGACCTCGAAGACAGTGCAAATTTAGCGAACAGGCGGGTAAACGAGAATACCCGCGAGGGCAGAATGCTTCGAAGACAACACCAGCTAGATGTTTTAGAAGTTTCAAAATCTGCAGAAGCTCTATTATATGGTCCAGGTATTGATGATTCAATATTCATATCTAAATAATTCTATTAGGCTAAAAATTTTATGTGATAAACGAGTGTAAGCTAGTCGGACTAAATTTTTCTAGCAAAAATTTTTCAAAGTTTAATAACTCGATGAATATTGAATTTAACCAAATTTTGTAAAGAATACTTTCGCTTTAAAAATTCTTAAAATATACGAAAATAAAAAATCAATTTAAAAAAATGAAATTTTTCAAAGAAATTATTTAAACAATTAGCTATAAACAATTAAATGTTCAAATTATCAGCAAAAAAATGTGATATTCGGATTCACTAGATAAAATTACGCAAAATTTAACTTTATCCATTCAATTAGATACTTAACACCAAAATGAAACAAGATCTACTTTTAAAAAACTTTAAACGCGTTTTTATCAAAACGGTGTTTTTCCATTCGATGACTAATATAACTCGAAAACCATTCGGTGGATATTGATGAAATTTTAATATTATCTTTTTGGCATTAAGAACTATTCTTTAATCGAAGGATATTGATTTTTGTTGATAATTACTATATTTTTTAAACAATTAACTTTTAACTTTTTATCGAAAATCAGAGTCCAAAGTTTCGAATGCCACCATTTTGTAAATTTTCAAAAAAAAAAAAGCTTCGATTAAAGACTGGACTTATTATTAAACTAAAGGTTTCACCTTGGTTTTTCGAATTCAGATGATCAAGAGGGTTGCTGTGATGGTCACCGCGAAGCACTACTCGCGGGAGAGGATCCAACCAATAAGGCGATATTTTAATAAATGATGTATATATATTTGTCCTCAAGAAAGGTCCAAGTCGAGAAAAACTTGACGAAAAATCCGTAGAAGGTAGGCTCGTTGGATATTCAGAGACCTCGAAAGCTTATAAAATACGACGGTGATACTGGAAAAATTGAATACACCAGGGACGTATAAATAATTGGGGAACCCATATTGAGATTACGAAACGTCGTACAGATAGATCTCGACTACATGTGTCCAGAAGAAGACGCTCCTGAGCCAGAGAGAGAAACCAGGAACGAGAAAGTCCACTCAGAGCCCGAAATGGGACCGCCGAAACGCGGACCGGGAAAACCCGCAAAACAGAAGTCAGAGAAACCCGGAAGCCCGAAAAAGCTCTACCGATACGTAATCATGTCGAGTGTTGCTTCGCGTAATGCATCCAGTCACGAAGAAGATGTAGATGAACCAATGGAGCAAGAAGAAGCAGCTGGACCCGACGACGTGTTTTACCAGGCGAGCGAAGAAAATCGAGGCGAAAAAAGACCGCTTGATACATCACTAGTGCAAATCGACAAGCAAGCACGAAGTGAAACAGGTGCGAGTGGAGCTAAGACATCGACGAACGACGTCCAAGACCTGGAAAAAGACAATGAACCAATAGAGGTCAAATTAATCGAAGAAATGGCTCACATGGCGGATGTCGAGCTAGAAGAAGCGACAAAAGGTGAACATGCACACGAATGAAAGCGTGCAATCGCTGATGAGGTTCGTTCTCACCTGCAACTTGGAACTTGGGAACTCATAAAACGACCAGAGCGAGGGAGAATCATCGGCTCAAAGGTAATCCTGAATAATAAAACGAACGCAGAAGGAGAAATTATGCGTAAGAAGGCGCGAATAGTAGCCAGGGGCTTTACACAAGGACCTGGATTCGACTTCGACGAAACGTTTGCTCCAGTGGCAAGACTGGACACCATCAGGTTACTAGTAGCACTGTCGACGGAGATGGGAACAAAATTACACCAAATGGATGTAATAACGGCGTACTTACACGGAGTAATCTTCGATGAGTTGTACATGGAAGCTCCGACAACGTTGAAAGAAACTCTGGAGTATATTGTGCGAAGCGAAAGAAGAGATTCACCATTACTTCCGATGGCAACAAAAATGCTTGAGAACTTCGCGGAAGGTGATCAAGTTTGCCGATTGCGCAAAGCAATATATGGACTGAAACAATCTGGAAAGAAGTGGTCCGAACGCCTAAAAGCCGCACTTCAGAAGTTGGCATTGGAGCCAACAACATCAGATCCATGTCTGTTTCAATACAGACAAGATGAGAAAATAATATTAGTCACCGTCTATGTAGACGATATTCTGGCCACGTCGAACGAAGAAAAATGGATCACAGATCTAAAACGGGGTCTCAACAGAGAGCTCGGAATCAAGGACCTCGGAAAATTTAAATACTGTCTAGGAATTGAAATCAAGCCAGAGACAGGCAGGGTAAGTTTAAATCAAGGAAAGTACGTCGAGGATTTATTGAAGAAATTCAACATGATTAATTGCAATACTCAGAGCACGCCGGCGACTTAGATACCTGAAAGGAAAGTCGAAATTGGGACTTGTATATCGACAACCAATTGGACAAATCATAGGATATACCGACGCCGACTGGGAAAATGACCCCACTGATTCAAAGTCGTACACAGGGTACGCATTCATTCAGGGTGCTCGTATTAAGGGAGAGTATTGGAGATAGTAATACTCACATGCACACTATTCACACTACACTAGTCGTCGATCCATCGCGCATGCTATTTGCGCCGATACATACGCATGTATTCATCATTATTCTCTATCCATATTAATTCGTTACAAGTCATCAAAACATACACCTCGTGTAATATATAAATATAATTCTATTTTCAATAAACGTCAAATATAATTTATCTAACTCTTATTAATTATATCGCAAAATCCTGCGTATCTACCACAAAAGTGATAAAAATCGGTAAATTGAAAAATTTCAAAGTTATGTTATATAATTTTGAAAATGGTAGATACTGCATCTCTTTTCAATCAAAAGTTATACATCAATGAAGTCACCGAAAACGTGATTTTCACTATTTTGATAATTTTGAAGAGCTGCCATTTATATAAACTTATTGATGGATTTCGCTTATCTTCGAACTCACTCAAGGTTACTATCCAAAGAATATGTGTAACAAATTTCATCTAGATCCGTCAAGAACTGTAGACACAATCGTGACAACATCCCGCATTATATATATATATATATATATATATATATATATATATATATATATATATATATATATATATATATATATATATATATTAGGGTGCTTCATTTGAGACGACTATTTTTTTTTCTCACTCCATTGACAAAATATTGTTCTTTACATAGAAAAAAAAAATTCTCACCAAAGATTAGCATGGCCCCTGCGCAAGGATGACACGCAAAATTGTGAAGCGTTCCACATTTTTTGTGATATTGGTAGGAAAGGATTGAGAAAGGAATGTGGAGAGGATCATCTTAATGTGAGTTTATAGAATATGCGAGAAAAAATCATTTGATAGCTCGGACTGGGATTCGAACCCAGAACCTTCCGAAGACATGTCGGCTACTCTACCATTTGAGCTATCCGGTCTATACTAAATTTCCTTTCGCTTATTCTATATACATTAAGCCACACCGTCCATCTTACGGCAAGCATTTTTACAAATATAAATAATGCTGTGAAGCGGGAAAGAATAGGAGTTACGGTAATTATTACGTGAAGCGTTCCACATTCACGTAACAGGATATAGTTCTTAATTTCAATTTTAAGTACTCGCTGGATGAATTTGAAGTTTTCTCATATACAGTAGCGCTCAAAAGTATTTTGACAACATAAAATTTTTTGATATTTTTTTAAAATAAAAGCCTATCGGAAAATGTATTGAGTATAATGTAGAGTAGTGTAATTGCGACTATTTAAGCGTATCAAATTACAACTTGTTTGTTTACACACCGCGCCACCGAACGTACTTGACTTACCGTGAGCTCAAAAGTATTTTGACACGCATTTGACTTGAAAAACTCTCGCAGATTACTTGTTCCTTAGTTTTTATTATTACATATATTTACTTGTTGTGGTTACTTCAATATGCCTAAGTGCAAGGAATATTCTAGTGATTTTAAAAAAGCCGTTATTAATGCATTAAAACAAGGATTGAAACAAACAGAAGTTGCTCGTTTGTTTAAAGTGTCTCGACAGTTAGTTAGCTTATGGAATAAAGTCTATAACAAAAGAAAAACTGTCGAAAGTAAGCCTCGAACAGGCTGCCCAAGAAAAACTTCTTCTTACATCGATCATATTATAAAAAAGTTATCAGCAAATGATATACGGATGTCCGCTATAATGATAAAATATGAATTAAAAGAAAAATATAACGTAGATATTCATGTTTCTACTGTTAAACGACGCTTAAAGGTCCTAGGGTTTTATGGCCGAAGACCGGCTAAAAAACCTTTAATATCGAAAAAAAAACAGGAAGTCTCGTCTTGAGTTCGCGAAATGGCATATATCGTGGTCAAGTTTAGAGTGGTCTAAAGTTTTATGGAGTGACGAAAGTAAATTTAATTTAATGTCATCTGATGGTATCAAGTACATTCGGCGTCCAGTAAACAAAAAATACGATTATCGGTATCAAATACCCACAGTTAAACATAGAGATGGTAGTGTGATGGTTTGGGGATGTTTTTCACGGTCTGGAGTTGGACCATTAGTTCGAATAGAAGGAAAAATGGATCGGTTCATGTATGCAAATATATTAAAGTCTCAGATGTTACCATATGCTAAACATCACATGCCAGCTAAGTGGTGTTTTCAACAAGACAATGATCCCAAACACAGATCAAAGCATATTAGTGACTTATTAAATCGTGAAAAAGTTAAAGTTCTTGAGTGGCCAAGTCAAAGTCCCGACTTGAATCCGATAGAAAATATCTGAGAAGAATTGAAACGTAGTGTAAAAACCCAAAATTATTCAAACAAAAACGCTTTGTTTGAAACTCTAAAAAATGAGTGGGATCAAATTCCAATAAGTCGATTACAAAAATTAATCGACTCAATGCCGGAGTGATGCAAGGCTGTCATAAAAGCCAAGGGATATGCTACTAAATACTAATATATTTATTGCTGTAAATTATAATTATGCGTTAAATTAGTTTTTTTTCAAAAATGTCAAAATACTTTTGAGCCACCATTTTCCTAACATTTTAAAAATTAAACTTTCTTTTATTACGAATAAGAACCTCTTTGACACTATTCTGTAGTTTATTCAAAAGGTGTTAAAAAAATAACTAAATGATTATTGTGTTTCATATTTATTTTTAATTAAACTATTAAATATATTTGTCAAAATACTTTTGAGCGCTACTGTAATTAACCCGTTAAAATCATTTTTTTTTTGCTTAAATTATCTATAGCATAGCGACATTTCATGATATTCATTTGACCATGGGCGGAAGTTGTAGAGGGATCCTTGCTCTTTAAAAGCTCTGACAGCTTATTTCCAATTTATGAGCTATCTCGCCAGTAAAAAATTGTATATTCGACTTTTGCTCAAAAGTAGTGGTTTTTTCATTTTTTTCTCCTAAACTATTGATCTGACACCAAAATTGCAAAGGACTTTTTTTGTAAAGAATTTAATTTTCTACAAGATAGATTGATAGCTGAACCCTTTCAATGAATTGCCTGATAAAAAAAATTACAACATATTCTAATAAATATAGTTGTTACATAGAATATATCCAAAATATATAGTCATACATAACTCCGGCACACAAAAAAAAAGTGGTATGTACTTTGGAACGGACCTACCTATTGAAATTAATATTGACCCACTGAATCCGAATTTCAAGTCCGTTTGACCCGGTCACCCTCCAATTTTGAGCATAATGCAAAAAACCCAAAAAATTGCAAAAAACTGCAGTCACAGCGATGAAAAAATTCTTGTGGACCCGGATCAAGTATGATTTTTGTGTATTTCAATTTACTGAATCTAAATCAGAACGTTAATTAGCCCAGTGCCCCGTTAACGTTTTAAAATTAAAAAATCTCAAAAAACCAAAAAAATCGGGAAAATTGCAGTTACAAATATGAAAAAACAATCTATAAAGCATGATTAAATACTTTTCTTGTATTTTTTCACGCATGTAATACAAGAGATAATAACAAACGGAAGAAAAATTCACTGCATAGATCGTTTGAGAACAATAGAGTTTGATACCAATGAAGAACACTTTGAAATTGGAGAAAATCGTTCTCTTTATTCTAGTTATACGTCACTGTTTATAGATATTAAAATTTTTTATATTTTCAGATTCTTAATTTGTATTTTATGCCTGAAAAAATACAAGATAAGTATTTAATCATGTTTTATAGATTTTTTCTCATATATATAGCTGCAATTTTCCCCTTCCCCTTTCAAATTCAATGGAACAAAATACATGAAAATCATAATCTGAGTCGAAAATAGTACATTAAGATACGAGTGGCTTAAATGAGCGATGATGACACGCCGTGAATGATCGCTCATTTAAGCCACGAGTATCTTACACTATTTTGTAGCACCAGTGTCCTAAATTCGTCTTCAATTTTATTCAAATTTAAATATAAAAATTAATTAAGGAAAAGCAAAAATAGTATATCATGCATAGCAGAACCGCAAGCATTCCAAATAAATAAAATTTAGAATGCTAAAATAAATAATTGCTTAAAAATAGTCTAATAGTATAATCTAATTGTAGTAATCGATAACGTCGCACGAGTTGCACATACTATTTTTTATTACAAATGCGGCGATATATGTGGGCCCAAAGTCGGGGTCCAGGGGCAGAGCCCCGGTGGGATCCAGGGGCGAAGCCCTGGCGGGGGGTTGGGAGCGGAGCCCCCCCCCCAGTCCCAGAAAACAAATGAAAAGTTAAAAAAAAAGAAACAAATATATATCAAATAATAAATCCAAAGTGATTAATATTAATTAACAAAAAATAAATTCACACATTGAAACAATCAATACATAAAATTAAATAACATTAAATTTAGCTGTCACTTTATAATTTTTTAATTTTCTTAAAAATGTTAATTTCCACTTTATATTTATTATTAAAATCTTAACGAATATTTATCTTTCTTCTGATTGAACATCAATGGTGAAATGGCAGTTTTGGAATACCATACATTGAGACTCTTCAAATTTTTTCACGCACAAACTTAAGTCTTGATCATAAAATACTGTAGATCAGATAAATGAATGAGGAGTTTCACAATCATCGAATTGAGAAGTTGAATTTTTCTTTCTTGCAACAGTATTTTCTTGCTAAGTAGATTTAAATTTTTTTTTGATGGCGTAATGTATCAACTTTAACTTCATTTGATGCTGATGAACAAGGTTGGTCAAAGTTTGATGAAACATTATCTTTGGGTTTGGACATTGAGACTGCTGTTTTAATTAATTTTTCATTTAATACTGGTAAAACATTTGAAATCTTTGTAAAATTTTTTTTCGTCGAAACATCTGAATCGGTTGATTTATTCAAAACGGTAATGTTTGTAATTACAGGAGATGGTTTTGTAGATGGAGGAGTGGATCCAACAGTATTTGTTTTTTTATTCAAAACAATTCCATCGGTGATCATAGAATGAGTACGTTTTTTGTTGTTAACGGAATCAGCAATATAACCTTCAACTACTGTTGATGACTTCCAACCACCATGTCTCTTCATCACTGTCATATCACCTCCAGCATCAGCTAACAATGTGGCAGATGTTCGACGGAAACTATGTCCTGTGTATTTCTTTGCATTTTCTAATTTTAAAAATTCAGCAATGGTTCTAGACATTGAACCAAACTTGTTAATTCCTATGGGCTGACAAGTACAGCGACCATTTTGGTAATTCAAAAAAAATCTATCTGTTTTACAGGTTTGGGGCCTAGCATCCATATATTCTTTCACGTAGTCGTAATATATACCATTAATGGTAAATGATCTTGGCTGATTATTTTTTGTTATCGGAACTTTAATAAATAAAATGTTCTCATCAATTTTTTCGACATCTTCCAGTTTCATGTTCATGAATTCACTTCTTCTTAAAGCACGAAAAATTCCAAATATTAAACAAACCTGCAACAGTAAGAATAAAATAAACAAATGTTTAGACTATACAGACATTTTCATACTAAACATATCAATAAATATTTATATACCTTTGTAGCAAGATATTTATTATCAGGAGCTTTATTTAGAAATTTTTCGATATTTTCTTTTGTAAAAACTTCAGATTTTTTAGCAACGTATTATTTACACATTTGTTTTTTCAAAAAAAAACGTTACTTTTTTGTAATGACCAATATCAACATCATCAAATGCTTTGATAGTAGTTTTCAACATCGAATGAAAAGCCCATAAACTGGGAGGGGCATATTTTTGAGAAAGATTATCAAAGTAGACTACAATTACATCTTCAGCAAAAGAATTTGATTTAACATTTTCTTTACGCCATGCTTTAAAAGCATTATAAGTTGCCACATACATTCGTCTAGATTTTGTTGGCATTGATTGTAAAGCTATATTCTTCGCCTTTTCTTTTATCTCGTCAGGAACAAAATCATTATAATCATCGTCTAAATCACTGTAATCACTGTCCATATTTATTACGGAATAAGATTGTTGTTAAATTAAATAATGTTCAGAAAATATTTCACACCAGAATAATGTTTACGACTGAGCGAAATCGTTAATAAAAAACATTTGAGAATCATTAATAGAGGTTTTAGCATACTTCAGACTGAATCATAACCGACAAAAAGATGTAATTTTAATCATTAATTATTTATTATTTTGTATTTTTTCGGGGCTTTGAATGTTTTTAAATATATATTTTCGTTTTTTTTTGCGGTGAAAGTCAAATTTTTAGACCAGAAATGTATGAATTGATCGTAAATATGAGCCCGTAGCCTAAAAAATTCCTCTCTGATCGTTTCATAATTGTTCATTTAAGTCAACAGTTGAGCGAGTCATTACTGTCACTGCAGTTTTTTGGGGTTTTTTGCATTATGCTCAAAATTGGAGGGTGATCGGGTCAAACGGACTTGAAATTCGAATTCAGTGGGTCAATATTCATTTCAACAGGTAGGTCCGTTCCAAAGTACATACCACTTTTTTTTTTGTGTGCCGGACTTATGTATGACTATATATTTTGGATATATTCTATGTAACAACTATATTTATTAGAATATTTGTAAGATGATTAAAAATTAAAAAAATTTAGGCATTATAACGATATCACAATGGTTGATTACAAAAATATACAATGTTGTAATTTTTTTTATCAAGTGTTGTTTTATTAAAAAGTATAAAAATTACGATAAAATAGTGTCATTTATTGTTTTCTTGTCATTAATTAAATTTATCTCAGAGGCAATTCATTGAAAAGGTTCAGCTATCAATCTATCTTGTAGAAAATTAAATTCTTTACAAAAAAGGTCCTTTGCAATTTTAGTGTCAGATCAATAGTTTAGAAAAAAAAATCAAAAAACCACGACGTTTGAGCAAAAATCGAATATACAATTTTTTACTGGTGAGATAACTCATAAATTGGAAATAAGCTGTCAGAGCTTTTAAAGAGGAAGAATCCCTCTATAACTTCCGCCCATGGTCAAATGAATATCATGAAATGTCGCTACGCTATAGATAATTTAAGCAAAAAAACTGTTTTAACGGGTTAATTATATGAGAAAACTTTAAATTCATCCAGCGAATACTTAAAATTGAAATTAAGAACTATCCTTTGGTGAGAATTTTTTTTTTCTATGTAAAGAACAATATTTCGTAAATGGAGTGAGAAAAAAAAATAGTTATCTCAAATGAAGCACCCTAATATATATATATATATATATATATATATATATATATATATATATATATATATATATATATATATATATATATATATATATATATATATATGTATATATGTATGTATATACATACATACATAAATTTTTAGCTGTTATTTTTTAGCTTTACTCGACTAGTTAAGAGATATTACGACAAAATTTCGAGTGAATTCCGACATGAGGACCAATGCAAAAGATTGATTTCTATGAAATCTACCTAAAAATGTCATTTAGTAGATAAAATAAAAGTAGATCTCTCGTGGTTACCTAAAAACTAGTAAAATTATCGAAACGTCTACTACAGCAAAATTTTATCAGAAATATAGAATATTTTTTTTCTAGAATCTCGTGGAGATATGTAAATTAATAAAATTAATATATGAGATGATCCATGCCCGCTTGTACTCTTCTGATCTTGACCCCTTTCTTTTTTTCTGAAACTTTTATCTCTTCTCTATTATGTTGAAAACTTTTTTCAGAATTTTTAAATTATTGTTCCTAACTAAAGAAAAGTTGTGAGTTTTTTTAAAAAATAACTTTTTTTCTAAGTAGCCATAAATTTTTCAGAAATTAACCGATTGGAATGTTGTTTTTTTGAAAATATGTTATTTAGTGTATTTTTTCTAAAAAAAATTGAAAAAATAAAGATGGTTTAATTTTACCGTTTTTTTAACTTGCGGAAAACTTGCGAAAATTTCGAGATGATTGTCATTCTTGATTTTTTTTTCCTTCATGACAAACTTGAGTATTTTTTTCAATTTCCCATCGTTAAAACACTGCCTCAACTCCGTCGATACCCCGAGGATTAGTCGAGTTTCCTCAGAGTTTCGGCGGTGGCGATTAAACTGCTAGGAAGTTCACAAATCTCAGATAAACGTGTTTCTCTACGAAAACTTAATAATTATCTTAGAAGTTTTTTTCATACTTGTCCGATTTTTGAGCTTAAAGATTTTAAGTACTCGCAAGTCTGCTTGTTTTCGAGTATTTTAAACTCGCAAATAACAGAAAATTTCAAGTATGGCCTGCAGGAACAACTTTTCTACAGATTTATTTTATCAACTCAGCAATATATAAATAGATAATAAATAAATTAACTATAATTGTAACTGCTGATATAATTTTTTGATAACAATCACAATAACAATATGAAAATTGTCATAGCTCCAGAAAAACCAGATGAAATAGCGAATAGTAATAAAAATCTTTGTTCTTAACAAATTTTTATAATACATGGCTTATTACAGGTTTACAAAGGGCTGGATATTATAACAGCTAAAGTCACTGAAGAAGAAAGATCATTGGCCTCTCATCACATGTTAGATTTCGTAGATCCACTTAATAATTATTGTGTTATTGATTTTAAAAAGACAGCACTCCCAATTGTATCCTTTTATAAAAATTTAAAAGCGTTATAATTTTTCGTTTTAACACCTAATTTTAAGAAGTAACTTCATTGAAATTATTGATGTAATTGAACCTATACTTTATAACTGTAGATGACTTTTTCATTATTAAACAAATAATGATTAAGTTGTACAATCATTTGATTGCAAATAAATCAATGCGCTGTTTGACATAAATAGGTAGATTTCTTGCATATATTTCAAGTATATTTCAAATGTAAGCAAATTATATTCGGTTTACTGAGTTTTTGGCCGTTTTTGGTATATTGAGAAATATATTTTAATTGTGACATAAGACCGGCCACAATAACGATAATGGCTTCTGAGGAATTTATTTAAAAACGTAAATTTAGCACCATACACGGAGTAAAAAATATCGCACTCATTACTAAACAGTATCGTGATTATCACCATATTCATGCGATACTCTATATGCGTATATACTTAGTACACTGAATTGCGATGATCACGATCCACATGGATCCGGACATCGCACGACTGTATCGCTATGATTGCTATCATTGCTAAGGTAAAATATCCAGTACTTGAACAAATTTGTCAGCAGATGGTGTTTAATCGCAATTCAAGCGTTTAAATTTTATTATTGTTATCAAAATAGAAGTTTCTCCATAAAACTCATTAATTTCTTAATCTATTAAAAATAAAATTTCATGAGATTAAAAAATTAAACATTTTATAAGCTTTTAAAAATAGGCTCAAAAAGTAGTCTAGTCGAGAAGTTGATTTCTTGTGAAAAATAGAGCTCCTTCTCCTAAAAATATGGTCGATGGCTTAAACGATCCGGAATGGCATCTAGAAATAGACGTTTTTTGGGTTTTTTCTGGAGAAGAAAATTACAATTGTTATTAACAAAAAACTGTTAAAAAAATTAGCCGTCCAGCTTTTTGGCAAAATCTCAAAAAGTATAAGTGATAGCTCAAATATTAAAAAAGATTCTGAAAGAGCAGAAAATTTTAGTGAAAAAGTTCTTGACTCCCGAAATTGTATCTCCAATGTTTATAATTTTAATTAAGCGTTGAAAATCGGCTTTTGCGCGGCAGTTTCGCCATAAGCGCGCCGCCACTCTAGTGAGCGTAGTTTATAAATAATTTTTTTAAGCTATTAAATATTAATTAAAAAATTTGAAAAAATTCTGGTGTCATCTAGACACTTTAAACAATATGATTCCGCGGTAATAAAAGTTGTATCACCATTTTTCAAAAAATTAGTCAATTGTTAATTAACATTTTTTTTACGGGTTTGTGTTATCATAAAAGGCGGTATAAAAGTTTAAATAATTAATCTATAAATTTTTTGTTTCTTGGAGCCTTTTTTATAAACATACTCAACGATATGACGTTATAAAAGTTTATAAAACATTTTTATTTCATTAATTATTAATTTTAGCTTAAAAAAATTATTTATAAACTACGCTCACTAGAGTGGCGGCGCGCGTATGGCGAAACTGCCGCGCAAAAGCCGATTTTCAACGCTTAATTAAAATTATAAACATTGGAGATACAATTTCGGGAGTCAAGAACTTTTTTACTAAAATTTTCTGCTCTTTCAGAATCTTTTTTAATATTTGAGCTATCACTTATACTTTTTGAGATTTTGCCAAAAAGCTGGACGGCTAATTTTTTTAACAGTTTTTTGTTAATAACAATTGTAATTTTCTTCTCCAGAAAAAATCCAAAAAACGTCTTTTTTTAGATGCCATTCCGGATCGTTTAAGCCATCGACCATATTTTTAGGAGAAGGAGCTCTATTTTTCGCAAGAAATCAACTTCTCGACTAGACTAGGTGTAGTACTTGACAAACTACAATAGTTAAACACTTTTGGATCAATACTTGAACAATCATTCAGTTGGACTTTAAATACTTAACATTTAAATAAAAATATGATCCTTTATATTGTGTAGTTTATGTTATATTGTATTATTTATATTATATAGTGTATTATGTAAAACTAAGTTCCTCAATTTTAATCGATTACTCCAAATTTTGAAGCTTAAACTCAAAATTATTCAATTCGTTTAATTCATTTATATATATATATTTATACGATATGACGCGGCTTGGCACGAGGATAGTATTTACAATTTTCAACCGGCCCCTTCCCCTTCCCCTTGAAATTTCTGCATTTGGCCGGAAGTGCCCAAACAAAGCTCTTGTTAAAAATTCTATGAAGATCATATGAATCGTCTCAACCTATCAAAATATCTCAGGAAATGCCCAGCTCCTGTTAAAAGCGGAACTCAAAATTCCAATTTTAAAAGGTTCACGGAAATTAAATTTTGACACACCCTGATATATATATATATATATATATATATATATATATATATATATATATATATATATATATATATATATGTAAATAGTCTGTAAAATTATAAATTATTGAAGAAAATTTAGTATTTAACAACAAACTGTTTGAATTTTAGTGTGCTTTGTGACATATAAATGATAATATTAATAGCAGCAAAGAAATGAAAATAAAAAATTAGGAAAACGGTTGACCCTAAAGGCCATCCCTGCAACTTCCCGGTAATTCCGTCAATACCTGGCCGCTTTTTTGAGCTCTTTGAGCTTAAAAATACAATCTGTGTGTTGTTTTGAGCTCTCCGAGCTCAAAAAGATACCTTTTCTATGCTTTTGAGCTCTTTGAGCTCAAAAGTCTGATAGAAGTTTCATAGAACACTATTTTTTGAATTTTTAAACCACAATAACTTTTGAATGAATGAACCGATTTTTACGCGGTTGTCGGCATTCTACGCAGTTTTTTAAGCCTCATAAAGAATTTCTAAGTTTCAATTGGTAAAACTAGAAATAGTCCGATAAAAAGAGGATTTAATTTGCCATCCTAAAAGGCAGGCCTGCATTTTTCAATATAAGTTTATTTTAACATACATTTAAAGGATTTATAGTTAAAAAATTTTGAATTTTATTCAGGGGGTAGAAAATAATTAAAAACCACTCCAAAAATCACTTTTTTGAAAATATCTCAAAAGATATAAAAAAAAAGTCTAAACAAAAAATGTAGGGAATAAAATTTTCTATAAAACCGTTTCGAATCACTTTTAACGTTTTTGCAATAGAAACCGAGATATTTGAAATAAACGATCGAAATTTATTGCTCAGCCGGGTGGCATATTAAAAAATTTACAAAAAATAAAAAAAAATGAATTTTAGACTTTTGTTTTTTTAATTTACATCTACAAAGCTTAACAAATAATCTGAGAGATTTAATTTTTTTTTTTTTAATTTTTTAAAAAGTTATAAACAATTGTATTTTCTTAACGTATTTTTTTTAATCGAAAATTAAGAAAAAAATTTTTTTTTTTTTTCATCTACATTATTTTAACATTTTTATCAAAGACTCGACATTTATATCCCCATAAAAGTATACATTTACCTGAGATTTTACCTGTTCTGTTCATCTATTGAAAAATAAATTGGCCCTGATTTTACGCCTCTGGGTCTCGCGGTAGAAAGCGAGAGAAATATGTGTAGCTTGTCTTTGTTACTCTTATACTCTGAGCAACCAGATGCATGCGCATGATCCAAACCAACTCGCACATGCGCACTTCTATATACGTGCAGCTGGGCCGCAGTAATCCCCTCCCGCGATTATATCAATAATAATAATAAATAGTAATAATAGATTTTGTTTGTAAACAATAATTTCATACTTAAGGAAGTCTTAGCTAATTCATTATTTACTTAACAATTGAAAAATATAGAATAGATTTGAGCAGATTTCGCGTACAAGAAGTGTCCAGACGCGTGGAAGAATGGCAACATTTTCTTTTCACTCTGCAAATGAAGCTGCCAGTTGCCTAAACGTTCAGCTTCAATCAATTGAAGAGCTATTGTCACCATTTCAAAGTACTGAACGAATAATTTGGCTGTTGGGCCATTTGATTTCAATAAATTTAGTTGATTTAGGAAAACTTCTGACATTTCATTTAAAGTGACATCATGTTGACAAAAGTTGTAGCTCGGAGGATTTTCATTCCAATCAGTTAGCTGCTGTCGAACGAATGTATCATATTTTTTGAGATCAATCAATGATAGTTCATCGGCCATATATTTATATAAGTATGTTCCGATAGCTGTAAACGTCAATATGTGGGCACGTAATGCACGTGACAATGCTTTTCCACTCATCATATTTTTCACAGATTCTGAAGCATATACAGTACCCCAAATATCCTCTAAACCACTTCCGTCCATGATGTAACCGATAGACCCTAAGAACGACATTAACGTGTGAAACCCACCCAGTCGTACAACAACATTCTTAATTTCATCATTGCCAGCAACTATTTCAGTAGCTTTGATGAATAATGGCTGGTCAAACGTTACAATGCACGTTGTTTGCTTTAGTCGCTTGCATTCAGCCATTGCATGAACTATAGCTGTGTTTATTGAAGTATGTTTGGAAGGAGGCTCATTGATAAACGGCAAACATACTATACGTGAAACACTATCTTGAAGCAAATCGAAACTCAATACTTCCATGAAGCCTCTCCAGCTGGGAAGTTTTTTCTCGAAAATTGATTTGCCTGATAAGTAGAGAAGATAATGTGGCGGTAACTGTGTAGAATCATTTCGAAGAACATTTGAAACATCCTCGAAAGTAATAGTCTTCAGACCAGCTTCTTGTGTAGCTCGATACGGAAGTGTTTCAACATTGCATTTCAACATGATTTTCTTAGTGGGAAGATAAAATTTGAATATTAAAATAAAAATATGACACCTAATACTATAAAAAAAAATTAGGAAAACGGTTGACCCTGAAGGCCATCCCTGCAACTTCCCGCTAATTCCATACCTAAGCGCTTAGAATTGCACTTATGATGTTTTTGAACTCTTCAAGCTCAAAATTTCAATTTATGAAAGTAAGACAGTCTTACAGAAAGTAAGACAAAAATCAAGATTTATGTTTTGTCTCGAATTCTGTCTTTTTTTGTCTTGAAGTTTGTTTTAAATTTTCAAAAATCGGGAAGTTATTGGTTTTACCCCATTTTGCAAAAATCGAGTTTTCATCTAATCGAATTAGTGAGTTTTCCCGCGATGGTATCCGTGCGGCTGTGTGTGTGTGTGTGTGTGTGTTCGTGTGTGTGTGTGTGTCTGTCTGTGTGTGTATGTATGTATGTATTTATGTATGTAAACCTCTTATAACTTTTAAACGGCTCGGCCGATCGGATCGAAATAGGAGGTGATCCAAAGAGTATTATTGCTATTAAATTTCGTAAAAATTTGAATCGATTTGGTTCGCTAGATTTCGAGAAATCTCAAAAATAAAATTTTCAACAAATTGTTTTTTTTGGAATAACTTCTGAATGGCTTCACCGATCAATTCCAAAAACTAATCCGCTCTTAAGTTTAAACAACCACGTCGATTGCCACCAGTCCCGTCAAAATCGCTTGATTCGTTCAAGAGTTATCGAAAACGAAAAATTTCGAAAAAAGTGTTTTTTTCACATAACTTCTACATTTCTTTTTGGATCGTTTTTGATGAAATAAAATAATTATCAGAGCCCTAAAAACCACCTTGATCGCCACCAAGAACGTTGAAATCGGTTGATTGGTTCGTGAGTTATCGTTATTGAAAAAATTCGAAGAAAGTGAATTTTTCAAATTTCTTTAAGATTTTCGGTTCGATCAGTTTGTGTTTAAAAGTATATCATAGAACTAAACAAACTACGTGGAATATTGCCAACCAAGTGAAAATCGGTTCATTCATTCAAAAATTATTGCGGTTTGAAAATTCAAAAAATAGTATTTTATTAAACTTCTATTCGACTTTTGAGCTCGGAGAGCTCAAAATTACACGAAAATTATATTTTTGAGCTCTTCGAGCTCAAAAAAGTAATAAGTGCGATTTTGAGCGCTTAATTATGAAAGTAGCGGGAAGTTTCTGGGATAGCCTTCAGGGTCAACCGTTTTCCTAATTTTTTTTAGGGTATTTATATTTTTAACTTCCCGCTAAGAAAATCGAAGATTTTCAAAAATCGGGAAGCCATTGTTTTCACCCCATTTTGCAAAAATCGAGTTTTCATCAGATCTCAACGTTTGAAGTTCACAGGAAGCTTCCCTGACTATCCCCGCGAGATTGTCACTATGTGTGTTTTTTTTTTTTTTTTTTTTTTTTTTTTTTTTAAGGGGTGGAATCCTTTTTGCGGATTCCAGACATAGCTGTTTGGCCTGGATATGTGATGACTCGACGCAGCGTCATACTAAAACTCGAAGCTAATGCCCCTACTCACTAAACCCTAAACCTCTTTTCTTTTTTCCTCTAATCTCTCATGGGAACCGCCGTCAGGCATTACGTCGTGAGGGGAGGAACTAGCTACTGCTCTTCCTTCTGGTGGTTAAGGTGTTAACTTTCTTCCTTCTATCTTTTGATATTTGCTCTACTTCTTTCAGTGGAACGCAAGTCTTTGAGGACTTCTGTTGCAAACGTGTTGGTAGCGTTCCAGGCAGCTTCTGATGACAACATTGCTTCCACTAGTGAATCTGGTTGCATTTTCTGGTTCAGGATCCTCTCCAACTCTTCACGCTGTGGATCGAAATGAGGACATACAAAGAAGACGTGCTCTGCATCTTCAGCAACTCCTGGGCAGGACGGGCACTCCGAAGAGTCATCGTGCTTAAAGCGGTGTAGATACTCTCGAAAACACCCGTGTCCTGACAACATCTGCGTAAGATAGTAATTGACCTCGCCGTGATTCCGGTTAAGCCAAATGTCGATCCGAGGTATGAGGCGGTGCGTCCACCTACCCTTCTCTGCGACATCCCATTGTAGTTGCAATCGGCCTATGCTGTTCTGCCGTTCTTCAATTCTAAGTTCTTTAGGGCTCAGTGCAGTTGACCTTTTTCTCTGGTAAAGGGCTCGTCTTTCTTCTGCTAGAACTCTAAGAGGTAGGGTTCCGGCAATGACGCACACTGCTTCTTTTGATATAGTGCGGGAGGCACTAGCTACTCGTAGGGCACTCAGTCGATATACTGGTCCATCTTTTTTCCATGATTCTTGGGTTTCCAGTGCATTAGCCCAAATGGATATTTCGTAAGTGAGCACTGACGTGACTACTGATGACAATAGTAGCCTCCTGCTCTGCATTTGGCCTCCGATGTTAGGCATCAGCCGTGCGAGACTAGCCCTCACTACTGACGCTTTGGCACTGACATGTTCCACCTGCTGTTTGAAGTTGAGTCGGGCATCCAGCATCACTCCCAGATAACGGATAAATTTTTGTGATGTGATTTCTTGTTCTCCGACTCTCAACTTGATAGTTTCTACCGTTTTTCTACTGGTGATGAGCACTGCCTCGGTTTTATGCTCGGCTAGTTACAAGTTCACCATGTCCATCCACAAATTGACTCGTCTGAATGTAATATCAAATGCCATTTCTATCTCTTCGAGGTGCTTTGCGACGATCACGACAGCTACGTTATCCGGTACGTTTTTTTCTTCTTTGCGCATAACGCAGTCCCAGTTAGCGGAGTTGAAGGCATTCTTGATGTCCAAAGCAGCCACCAAGCAGTATTTCTTTTTTCCACTCTTCCATATCGTTCCGAAGATTGCATGTTTGGCTATATCAACAACCAATTTGATCGCATCTAGAGTTGACCGTCCTTTTCAGAAACCAAACTGGTTCTCTGCCAGGAGTGGATCGACTACAGCCTCTATTCTCTGATGAATTATGCGCTTGAATATCTTGCCGGCCGTGTCTAACATGCAGAGTTGTCGGTAGGATGACGGTTCTTCCGGCGGCTTTTTCCCCTTCGGAAGTAGTACTATCCGTTGCTGTTTCCACTTCTGGGAAAAGTCCTTTCCTTCAGGCATGTATCGTAAACGTCCAGGAATAATGTCGTTGCTGCCCTAAGGATTGATTTCAGGGCAATATTAGGGATTCCGTCCAATCCTGGTGCCTTATTATTCCCTACTCGATTGCCTGCCTCTATCAACTCATCCAACGTGATAGTTAGGATGTCTTCAGGGTTGAGCTGCTCCAACTTGTAGGTGAATACCGGCTGTTGGGGAAACAGCGCAGTAACAATCTTCTTTAGGAGCTGTGGACACGTAGGTGATGGCATTGGCTGGCATTTCAGGTGGGTCATAATGACCTTATACGGTCTGCCCCATGGATCTTTCTCTACTTCTGCGACCAGTTCCTTCCAGCAGCGTCTTTTGATTTCTTTGATGACTC
The DNA here is from genome assembly GCF_020080835.1 of Cotesia glomerata. Classification (NCBI taxonomy): domain Eukaryota; kingdom Metazoa; phylum Arthropoda; class Insecta; order Hymenoptera; family Braconidae; genus Cotesia; species Cotesia glomerata. The sequence goes on from NC_058164.1 coordinate 15,377,285, forward strand.
TGTTCAATTCTCAACGGGCCTTTTTATACTCTGCCAAGAGTTCTGCGGAGTTAGGTCGTCTGTAGCCACGCTGAAACTTTCTTCTTTTTTTAAGACACTCTGAACGTAGAATGCTAATGTGATCGTTCCACCAGTGCACCGAAGGTCTTGAATTCATACCACGTTTCCGGGACATACTGGTATCGCAAGCCTGGGTGACTCTTCTCATTAGGTCCTTGGTCTTCTCTTCAGCAGTTTCTACGATGATCGGATTGCACTCTAAGGCTACTACTAAAGCAGTGAGGTCGAGAGATTTAACTTTCCACCCAACCGCGCTAGCGCTCCTGTTGAATCTTGTTAGATTCTGGCCTGTTGATATTTCCTATGGTATCGCACTATGGTCGCTGGCTGTGTAGATGTTCAATACTTTTCAAGAAAAACCTCTTCGAGCTAAGCAACTTCTGACAAATGTAAGGTCGACAATTGAGTTTGTCTCTCCCTTAGTATACGTTGGCGTGTCGCCGGTGTTAAAAAGGATCACGTTCAGTGTGGGCGTTTTCAGTTTTTTCCGCTTAGGCTCTGGCCTGGGCTCCTTCGGCGGCTGCTTTGAGAGTTGCTCTCTAGCTAGCTTCCTCTTCATCTTAGATTGTACTTCTTCCCAATCAGTCGCCTTCTTAGGTTCGTCGCCCTGCCCTGCCACTCGTTGCGGAGGAATTTTTTCAAGTCCTTCTTTTTTGTCGATGACTTTGTCGGTTCGCTCTGGCGAATTTCGGTCCTTTCTCTTTCCAGGCCTTGTGTCAGTTTCACCCTTGTCCTCAGCAGCAGATTCGCCGTCGGCTCCAGTGTTCATTGCTTCTTCCGTCTCAACTTCAGTTTGAATGCGTCGTCGTGATGACTGCCATTCCTTGTCCAGTTTCTTGAGTCTTCCAAGAGCATTGACTACACCGGTTGTTTTGGTCTTTATCTCCTTGTGGATATTGACCTTTGTTTGGACAAACTCTTGCAGCTCAATAGTCAGTTTTTCAAGGCGCTTCAGCACTCGCGTTCTTTTCATTTCAGCGCTTGCTTCAATCGCTGCTTGTTGGGCATGAAGCTCGTTTCCACTCTTGTTTGTTTCCTGTAAATTACTCATACTTTTTTGATTTACGAGCGCATCGCACGGAGTGGAGCGGGTTGTCATAACTAGGAACAGGTGTACCCTCGGAGATAGTATTTCTACCCCAGTTCCCTGAAGCCTAGCCGACACTTAGCCAGTCCCGAAATACACGGACGGGCTAGACTCGCTCGGGGCGGTGAAGATTCCGATCTCCAACACTCACTGCGTACTTCCTGATCAAGGCCTGAAGTGGCTGGCTCCTGATCCGCTACTGCAACTTACACCTCGGTAGAGCAAGCTCACATCAGCCGTAGCCCGCATCGTCGGAAATAATCGACTCGGGTTCCGGACTAAAGGGGGGGTTTCGTCCAGGGAGCATATTTTATTTGGCTCCTACCCTCTGTACCTCATCAACTAAGAGACCTAGTGTCATCCATAGACAGCGAGCGTTCTCCCATCCGCTACGGGGAGACACGCCTGGTAGCAGTTTTTCCTCTGCCGCAGGAGTGCGTGTGTGTGTGTGTGTGTGTGTGCGTGTGTGTGTGTGTGTGTGTATGTGTGTGTGAATCGCTTCACACACACACACACTACTTTCGTGTGTCGAAAGTATGTGAATCGCTTATAACTTTTGAACGATTAAACCGATCGGAATATACCAAACGGCGTTCTAAAGAGTTCCCTCAAACTTAGATTTCCCTTGAATTTGAATCGATTCGGACCGATAGATTTTGAGAAATCTCAAAAAAAATCGGAAAAAATTTTTTTTTGAAAGTGGTTTTTTTGGAATAACTATTAAACGGCTTCATCGATCAACTCCAAAAACTAATCCGCCCTTGAGCTTGAAAAACCACGTCGATCACCGCTAATCCGGTCAAAAAACAAAAAAAAGTGTTTTTTCGGAATTACTCCGAAATTTTTTGTTCTATCAATTTGAACTTGAAGATTCTTTATGAAGCTTAAAAAACTGCGCCGAATGCTACCAACCGCGTGAAAATCGGTTCATTCAGTCAAAAGTTATTGCGATTTGAAAATTCAAAAAATAGTGTTTTACAAACTTCTATCAAATTTTTGAGCTCGAAGATTTCCAGATTTTCCAGATTTTGTTTTTGGGCATTAATAGATTCGTTTAATATATTACACTATATTATATATTTAATACGTTTTACTTTGAAAACTGTTTAACTACTGGGTATTTTACCTCATACGTATTGACAAATTCACAATACACTTGACTCGTGGTAGCCAGGATTCGAAGTTTCGTGAAAATAATGAAATTGTTTTGTACTTATCACAATACTACGTTCACGAAGCACTGGATAGCTACCAGCGCCATATTTTTTTTCCGTGTAAGAAATAATTTATTGAGTTCCGTTATGGAAATTTTAAATTTACTAAAATTCAGAAAATTATTACTACCAGTCAGATATTTAGAAATGTCGAAATTCAACCTTTTAAAAAATAATAATCTATATGACCGTTTGTCTCAAAAGTACAACTTGTTGAAAATTCTCTCAAAAATTTGGAAAGTGTTTAACTGTTCATAATTTTTGTGACTAGTACACATGAATGTGTTTTTAACATTCGACGCTACAATGTTTTTTTGATGCTACATAACAAAAATTGAATAACGAACTGACATGAATTTTAACATTAAATATTCACTACAAACAGTTTTTTTTTTTTTTTTTCATATAACACAAAGTACTAAACCTTTGGCGATTTTTTCTTAATAAATTCAGATGAACGATTTAATAGTTAAGCGAAAAATGCCTATCATCGTGGGAGGCACAAATTATTATATTGAGTCACTACTCTGGCATATTCTTCTTGATGATCCTGAAGCGTCTGGAATGTCGAAAAAGAGACACGATAGTCAAGTTTTCGATAGTCAAATAAATGATGATTTTGAATTGAATGATGATGATACAGACAAAAGATTTGTGACCTTAAAAAAAATGAAGTACGATGATAATGAGCATTCAAATGAAACATTGCATAAAAAATTAGCATCAGTAGATCCGGAAATGGCTCGACGTTTACATCCTAATAACAGAAGAAAAATTATCAGGTAAGTTCATTATGATTATTTAAATTTCGATTTTAAAACATAAAATTCCCATGATTTTCTAGTTGAAATAAGATAATATTAGCTTAAGGTAGTTGGATCACGCAAAAAAATTTCAAAACATCTTTGAAACTTAAATGATAGGTATTCAAGTGCATAATCCGTAAGCGGTTGAAATGTGAAATCGATTTATCTCTTCAAACAAGAGATAATTGCAATTAAAAATGAAACTTTTACACAGACGGTATCACGAAAAGAACAGGATGACACTGGATAACATTCCAGATTATACTCAGTGACATCTGTAGTGAAAAGAAATTTCAGATAGTAGCTAGTACAATCCAGATTATACTGAGTGATATATGGATTATATTCATTGTAATCTTCCATTTCCCCCAGTAAAAACTCTGATTATATTGCGTAAGATTTCACTGGATATAATCCGAGATTGTATCCTGTAGAATTTGGATTATACTCAGTAGAATCTTGAATTATACCCAGTGATATCTGCGCTATGTTCTTTTTAGCGCCTGCGCTGGAATAATCTGGAATGTTATCCAGTGTAATCTTGTTCTTTCCGTGATGGGATTTTTTTTTTTGTATTAAAAAGATTCCAAGAACGTTATGAAAAACTAATATCTATCAGAATAATACACTACTCACAAAAATTAAAGGAATAAAAAAAAATGCAAATTTTTTTTAGATTTTTGACGGGCTGTATTTCAGCGGAAAATGATCGTATCGCAGGAATGAAAAAAGCATTTTAAAGCTCCGAGACTATAGTTTTCTAATCTTGAGGTCAAAATTTTTTTAGGAATTACGGTTTTAAGTTGATCCGAATAGCCCACAGAAATTAGCCAAATCGGCTGTGAAATTGATCGAAAAATGATAATTTCTTGAAATTTCGATACCAAGTAGGTTAATATGAAATACTGATATCGATTCCCCAAGCACAGTAACAAGCAGTTGTACCTTGCTTGGGGAGCCGATAACAGTTGAGCACTACTGTTGAGTTCCCTCTCTACCATCAGTCCGGGTAGCGAACGCGCTCGCTTTATCGAAAATCCGTTTGCGTTCAACTCGCTATTATTTGACCCCAATCAAAAATTAATTTTTTTCAAAATAGCCAAGTTTTTCGTAATTAAATTCTAGATTTTTGAGAATAGGTGCGAGTGCTGTAGTAAATTTAGTTTCGGAGATATCGGCTTCCAAAAAAAAGCGGTTTAAAAATCAAATTTTTGAGATAAAAATTTTGAAAAATGTTAAAAATGTTCCTTTTATTACCAGAAATATGTGGAAAAAAAAAACAAAAATGAAATCGGCTGATTTTTCAGGTTGCTAGCTCAATTCGTTTATGAAATTTCGATTGTTAATAAATAATAAACTATCAGTCTGACAGGGATTTACCCAAAAGTAAAGTTGTAGATTTTTTTAAGCTCTACAAATTTTATGTGAAAACTTAACCCGCCAGATCAATAGTTTCAGAGATATTTAATTTTTAACTTACGTTTTTTTTTTGTTTATCTGTTATTTATAAACAAATTGAGACCGCCATTAGATACTTGTTAGAATTTCATATTAACCTACTTGGTATCGAAATTTCAAGAAATTATCATTTTTTGATCAATTTCCAGTTGGCACAGCCAAACTGGATAAAACTGACTAATTTCTGTGGGCTAGAATAAATAGAGCGAAAAAAAAAATTGCCAAATTATTAATTTTTTTTTTTCGCTCCACGGGCTAGGAAAAATGTTTCCAGACAAAGCGACCTTATGGAACAGATAGCCTGTTTATTAAACTTCAATTTTATTTTTTATTTAGCTTGATACGACTATTTGTCGCGAAGATATCCGAGATTAGACAAAAAAAGACGCTTATGTCTTTAACCGTCAATATCTCTGCAACCAATAATCGTACAGCAAAAAAAGGACAGTTTTGGAAACTAAAAAAAAAATCTTTTCTATGTACGATACCGGTTTGAATAAGTTGAAAAAAGTGACTTTTTCCCTTATTTTGGTTAATCGACTGCATCTTAATAAATATCGACGGGGAAGCTAGACATTACAGGAATTTTTACACCTCAATGTACCTCTGAAAACCCTATAAATTTTCAGATCGATCCATTGAGCAGTTTTTTCGACTTTAGTATCCAAAATTTTAAAAAAATTAAAGGAATAAGATTTTATCCATTATCGTGGCGTAATCTTCATAGAAATGAAAAATTGATTTTTTCTTTCGTTTTGCTCTCAATTTTGAATCGGCTCATCAGTAAATATAAATGAAAAGAACGACAAAAAAAAAAAAAATTCGAAAATTAAAAAAATTTTGTTTGTAAATTTTTTTTTTCTCATTTTGTCTTATTTTATCTTACATTGTATCTTAATAAATATTGACGGGGAAGCTAGACATTGTAGGAATTTTTACACCTCAGTGTACCCCTGAAAACCCTGTAAATTCTCAGATCGATCCATAGAGCAGTTTTTCCGCCCCCCCCCCACACACACACACACACACACACACACACATACAATCGCGTGCATTAATTCGGGTAGGTTTCTATCTTTATAGTTTTTTTGCCACTTCTGAATTTGGCTGTTTCTAGACACTAAACTTTGAAATCTGTAAGTTTAGCCGTTTGTAAATTTAGCGAAACGTAAACAACGATATCACTAAAATAAGAAAAATAAAAATAATTTCAAAGATAATTTATGCCTATAATAAAATTTGACAAAATGAGAAACGTCCATGTTAAAAAAAATTAGGAAAACGGTTGACCCTAAAGGCCATCCCTGCAACTTCCCGCTACCTCCATACCTAAGTGCTCAACAATTCACTTATTTTTTAAGCTCTTCGAGCTCAAAAATATAATTTTCGTATAAGTTTGAGCTCTCCGAGCTCAAATAAATCGCTGTTCTGTGATTTTGAGCTCTTCGAGCTCAAAAGGCTAATGGAAGTTTTATAGAACATTATTTTTTGAATTTTCAAACCGCAATAACTTTTGAATGAATTAACCGATTTTCTCGCAGTTTACGGCACTCAACGCAGTTTTTTTGAGTTCTTTGAAACATTTTTAAGCGTAAACTGGTCAGACTGAAAATTTCATAGAAATTCTGAAAAAAAACATTTTTTTCAATTTTTTTCGACAACGATATCTCACGAACCAATCAACCGATTTTGACCGGGCTAGTGGCAATCGACGTCGTTTTTTAAGGTTAAGAGCTTATTAGTTTTTGGAATTGATCGGTTTAGCCGTTTAAAAAATATTTCAAAAAAAACGAATTATTGGAAATTTTATTTTTGAGATTTCTCAAAATCGATCGACTTAAATTCTAAAAATTAGTATCAGAATTCTAGGAGCAAAGCAATTCTTCAGAACGCCGCTTATTTCGATCGAATCGGATGATCCGTTCAAAAGTTATGCGAGATTTACATACACACACACACACACACACACACACACACACACACACACACACACACACACACACACATCTACACTCACACATACAGGCACGGTGACGTCACCGCGGAAATAGTCAGGAAAGCTTCCTCGGACCTCAAAATGTCGAGATCTGATGAAACTCGATTTTCGAAAAACGGGGTGAAAACAATAACTTTCCGATTTTTGAAAATTTACAATTTTTTTAGCGGGAAGTTAAAAATGAAATTCCTAAATAAAGCCGTTTGTAAAATTAGCGAGTTAAAAAATTGGAATTATTAAAATAACGCTAGCTTTAAAATAGCCGAATTAAAAAAAAAAGAATTATTAAAATTCTTCCAAATTAAAATGTAAACCAGTTGAAAAAAAGAAATATTTAAAAAAATGAAATTAAAAAATTGGAGAATAATAAATTTAGCTGATTGAAAACCTCGCCACGTTAATTTAGCCGATTCTAAACTTGAAAATTAATAAAATTAGCGATTCTAAACTTGGAAATTAATAAAATTAGCTGTTTGTAAACCTCAGAATTCTAAAAACTAGCTGTTTCTAAATCTTGCGATCATAAAAATTATCATTTATAAACCTCATAATTCATTAAGGTAGTTTTCCAATTACAGCACTAGAGCGCATATATATATATATAAAAAAAAAAGCCTTTTATTATTATTGTATGAGAGGTTCCCACTTATACACTGACTTATCACTATATCTCTGGAACCATAAACCCTTGAGACTTGAAATTTGGGAGGAATATTCCTTTTGCCGAGTAGAGGTTAGCTAAGAAACCAATTTTACGAAACTTCTCCCGCAAGAAGGGTTGCGGGGGCGTTAATAAAAAAAATTTCATACTTTTAAGCTATATTTTAAGAAATTAACCCCACAACGGATCATTCAGGGGCGTTAAGAAATTAAACTTTTCATTTACAGCTCCAACAGAATTAAAATTTGGCGAAATTATTACTTTTTGTCATCTTAACCTAACGGAGTGTAGATTTAATGAAATACCATCCACAGACAGCAGTGAGGGGGAAATCTCTTATATACCTCTTATATAATAAAAAAATGTGTGTGTGTGCAAGTCACACACGGTAGAAGTGAAACTTTCGAAAAGTCCCTGATTAAATATACTCATTTAAAAGTATTAAAAAAATAAACAATCTCTTCATGTAAACTGTATATTTAAAATACTTAAAAAAAGTATTAGGATTATTGAAAACAATTCAAATCTCATCATTTTCAATACTTTTTAATTAGTATTTTCAATCAAGGGTAGGCTACGAGAGATCGAGATAGATAGAGAGAGATTGATATAGAGTGTCAGGAGTATTAGGATAAATGTAAGGTTTATTATTTTTCACCGAGCCTAAAAACTATTTAATATTTTAATGGGCTTGTTCAAGTTTACTAAGTTCTTCGCTGGACTGAGCTTAGATTAGTATAACTTGCATTGTTTTTTTTTATAGATATTCTTTAGAGAGAATGTAGTCACTTTTAGTTTTTGGTACATGATCTGCTAAGATCTCCCAAGAGCTTAGTAAACTTGAACGAGCCCAATGTAAACAATTATATTACATATATTACATTAAGTCTCTATATTTTCACATTGAACAAATGACACGAGAGGTTTATAGTAACTGAAATAGGAAACAAATGCTCTAGCTTCAATTTGATTTATATATCTTTGGGGTCATAATTTACAAGTAGGGTCAACCCCATTTTGGGCCATAACTAAGTGAAAAATTAAAACCTTTTAATTTTTTTTATTCTGCTTATTTTTACGGCGCATTTAAGAAAAAAATGTCGTGAAAGAAAAAAAATTGATTTCGATAGCTTTTTTGTCTTCGAAAGGAAAAGATTTTGGCTTTCATTTTTTTGGATAAAATTTCTATTTGACCATTTTTTGATGTTTTAGATATATATTTTTTTAAAAAGTACATAAAAAAATGAACAATTTGAAAAAAAAAATTGTTCAATTTGATAAGAAAAAAAAATTAACATGGCTTAGCTTGGATTGATCCCACTTGTAAATAATAACCATCTTTGGAAAACAGCGTCAATTACTGTTTTTGATCTGGTAGTTTTTGGCATAATTGTAAAATTAAAAAAATTAAAATATTCACACAAATAAAAATGCATCAACAATCAACACGCTTGCTTTTTATTAAAGCTTACTCATACGCAGGCGCAAACACATGTATTAAACACATACTAACATAACACGTAGAACGCTCGGACCTGGAGCAAGATATAGATATAGATATACTGACTATCCCACTACACAGGAGCATACATATGGACAATGTTTAGTTGACGATAGTAGGGATGCTAGGAAGAGTCGCGCAAAGAGGAGACCGAGAACGTCTAATGTGTTCTATCTCATTCTCTCGTCGGCTGAATCCTATACATTTATGTGTTTGTGTCTCTATGGACTTATTTTTTCGTTTCATCGAGTTTGAAATCACAACGATTCTAAAGAAGTTTCACTTCAATAATAATTGACTTATTTAATAAATTATGAGGTTTATAAATGATACTTTTTATGATCGCCAGGTTTGGAAACGGCTAGTTTTAAGAATCCTGAGGTTTACAAATGGCTAATTTTATTAATCTCCAAGTTTAGAATCGGCTAAATTCACGTGGCGAGGTTTTTAATCGGCTAAATTAATTATTCTCCAATTTTTTAATTTCATTTTTTTAAATATTTCTTTTTTTCAACTGGTTTACATTTTAATTTGGAAGAATTTTAATAATAATTCTTTTTTTTTTAATTCGGCTATTTTAAAGCTAGCGTTATTTTAATAATTCCAATTTTTTAACTCGCTAATTTTACAAACGGCTTTATTTAGGAATTTCATTTTTAACTTCCCGCTAAGACAATCGAAGATTTTCAAAATTCGAGAAGTTATTGGTTTCACCCCGTTTTGCGAAAATTGAGTTTTCATCAGATCTCGACGTTTTAAGGTCACCGGAAGCTTCCCTGACTATTCCCGCGATGGTGTCCGTGTGTGTGTGTGTGTGTGTGTGTGTGTGTGTGTGTGTGTGTGTAAACTTCTTATAACTTTTGAACGGCTTGACCGATCGGATCGAAATAGGTGGCGATCCAAAGAGTATCATTGCCATTAAATTTCGTGAAAATTTGAATCAATTCGGTTCGCTAGATTTTGAGAAATCTCAAAAATAAAATTTTCAAAAAATCGTTTTTTTGGAATAACTTCTAAACGGTTGCACTGATCAATTCCAAAAACTATTCCGCTCTTAAGTTTAAAAAACCACGTCGATTGCTACCAGTCCCGTCAAAATCGGTTGACTCGTTCGAGAGTTATCGAAAATGAAAAATTTCAAAAAAAGTGTTTTTTTGGAATTACTTCGAAATTCCTCGTTCGATCGATTTAAACTTGAAAATCCGTTATGAGGTTTCAAAAACTGCGTAGAATGCCACCAACCGCGTAAAAATCGGTTGATTCATTCGAAAGTTATTGCGGTTTGAAAATTCAAAAAACAGTGGTTTATCAAACTTCTATCAGACTTTTGAGCTCGAAGAGCTAATATCCGGAGTGCTTACGGACTCCTATTCTTTCCCGCTTCACAGCATTATTTATATTTGTAAAAATATATCACTCAAATTAACAAGAAAGAACAGTTTTAAGCATATTTATTATAGTAATTTGTCTTTACGACAAATTTTGGGAAGGGGAGAAGAAAGGATAAAGCGAAAGGGCGATCCACTCAGTGAAAATCCTTCGGTAACTGATAAATTAATTCGGATAACCCTGGATTCGAACCTGGTTCTGTTGGTTACGCGCCAAAGGCTTTTCCACTTAAGCTATCCGAGACACCATCCGAGACTACTTTTCAGATATCCAATAAGACGTTCCATATAATAGTTTGCCATTTTTCGGCGGTGGCATCACAAATTACTGGATTTATAAAAAAATTTACTAATTAACATCGTACTTTTCTAGAACTCAAATTGTGATAACGCGATCGATGTTATTTTATTAAAAAATATGACCAGTTGTAATTGCTTACCGTTTCCTTTCTGGACAATGCTCATATTTGCAGATGTAAATTATCAATAAAAACATCTATTATTGCTCAATCAATGTCAATAATTATTACAAATATGCCAAATACTCTTGGTTAACTTATTTTCAAACACACATCGATGAACTATATGATATAAATAGATAATTATTGAGTAACTGTACACAGAAAGAAAGATTTCTTGACTGGAGAACAAAATTCTTGGCTCAAGTAAATTTTTGGGTGCCTGAAGGAAGGCCGAAGTTGTGTTGGCCGAAGTAAAAATTTTTCTTGAAATTCTATTCTTGGTGGAAGTAATTTTTCTTAATTCAAATTATCATAAATACTTGATACAAGAAATTTTTATATTTGATCAAGATTTTTAGATATTTTAGGGAAGCAGCGCCACCTACTTCAGCTGAGAAAAAAATTTTCTCATCTTGAGAAAATTTTTCTCTTGAATATTTGATACCCATTTTAGATTATTTTAGCGTGCAATTATACATATTGAATGAAAAAAAATGATTCAATATTATTTGATCTTCCCATTTGACATGTTAGTCAATAGAAATATTAATGAAAATTTACTATCAAGATATTTAATTTTTTGGAGCAAGAGAAAAATTTTCTCAAGACAAGAAAATTTACTTCTGTCAAGAACTTAATTTTTTGGAGTAAGAAAGAAATTTTCTCTAAACAAGAAAATTTTCTTGACTTAAATAAATTGTCTTGGATCAAGAAACGTATTTCTTAAAGCAAGGGAATTGATTTGTTGGAATAAGTGAAATTTCTTGTGTCAAAAAAAAATTTTTTTTTCGCTCAAGTAAATAATTATGAAGAAAAATATTTTCTTGGCTCAACCCTGAATAAAAAAAAGTATTGAGACAAAGAAAAAAGTATTAAAAAGTATTGGATTGATTAGAAAATCAATACTTTTTTCTTTGTCTCAATACTTTTTTTTTATCAGGGAAGTGAACCTTTCATTCTGTGTAGATGTCATCATTTTTTCGTAGATATTACTTTCTTCATTGAATGTGAGTATATACTTTTTTCAAACAAATTTGTTTCTCCACTTAATCTACTATTTTTAAAATTTATTATTTAAGTAATAAAAAAATAGCACGGTAGTAACTATTTTTTAGTAAAAAATTGCTTGAAATGAAAATGTTGGTAGAGAAAAAGGTGTAAAATTGCATCATAAGAGAATTTGGATTACTTAGTATCGCTATGAATACAGCTCTGATTAAGAAATTTAATTTCAAATTATTAAAAACAATTTCGGTTAATTAATGTAACTGAAATTGTGACCAGTCAGCTGAACGCTAATATATGTCGGAGATGAGAATAGCTGGGTTTTTCCAAGGGATGCTGGAAACATCCTAAGCACTTTTAGTTTATAGCTAGAAAATAAAACTTAGTATTTTAATTTTATGATTTAATCTGCTAAGTAAATTTTAGTAAAACTTTCCTTAAGTCTTTTATGGCGGTAGGCTCGGATTCGAAAGATCACATCTGTGGGTCTAACGTAGCCACAATCAAGGGATAACAATACCTAAGTGTAAATCATCGGGATTTACAATTGCAGGACGTAGCTTGTGTATATTTTCAGAATAATTATCTGAAGGAGCTACGGATTGAAAAATAAGTTTGAGAATAGTTAGTTCTCTCCGAACAGTGAGCGATAACGGATTTCTGTCCTTCTGATCGTGGATTCGTTCTCTTATCCAAGTCTGTCGTCGTTTTATTATTTCTAACATTTAACACTAACGATATTTTATTTTGTTAATATTGTTCACATTATTAGCTCAGTGTGTTAATTAAATTAAAATTGTTAATTATTAAATAATAATATTAAATTATACTTCGAGTGTAGTGACTATATAATATTGTGTGTGTGTGTGTGTGTGTGTGTGTGTGTTACGCATAAATAAGCATTGTTACAAGAAACTATAATTAAGTATTAATAAAGTTGTACGATATTTGTGTCATTTTGATATTGTATAAAAAATTATAAAATGTCTCAAGATAATAATAATAGTGCGCGCCTAAAAAAAAAAAAAAGTTGAAATTAATTTATTATTTAATATTTCCACGTCGTGTATTCGATTTTTAAATACTCTAAATTACAATATTATGTATCTGCATAACTTTACCTTATATAAAAGTTGCAAAAAACAATAAAAAATTTTTTTTTGAAATTCAAAAATTTTTTTTTTAAATCAAAAAATTCATATTTTTGAAAAAAAAAAACACCTTTTCAAAAATTTCAGGATCTTTTAAGATCAGTACAAGGTATCATACAAAAAAAATTGAGCCAAAATTTTAATGGCGCTCTTCATTTTTGACGATTTTCAAAAATTCAAAATTCGACAAATTTGGCATTTTTCAAAATTTTTTTTTCAATAGCCCCAAGTGTTCCCTTTCAAACAAACGAAATACCATTCCTGTATCTATAATAGCATTCGAGATATTGCAAAAACAAAATTGAAAAACTGGAAAAATCGCGAAATTTTGAATTTGCATATCTTCCGAAAAAAATTTTTTTATTTTTTTTCTTTTAGTAGAACTTCGTTCTATAATAAAAAAAACTTCTGACCAAAATTCATCCAAATCGAAAGGGGTCGATTCCAGCTATTGGTCGATTTGACATGGAATGACCCTATAGTAACATTACAAAAAGTGGGTAAAGCGACATTTCATGAAATAAAAAATTAAGCATACATTTGACAATTGAAAAATTTTAGTAGACAATAGAGAGAAAAATTTGCATAAAAATTTCTTTTTATTCTTAAACTTTGAACATAACCTTAGAGACAAAATGAAAATTAATATTTCACCAAATCAGTTATCATAAATTAATTGTTTTTTTGGCACAATATTTTTTTAAAGTGAAACTTTTATTACATCGTCTCAAACTTTTTCATCTGTGTTGCATGTCGCGTGACGGTCGGCCACGGAGTAGGGATAAAGTGAAAGACGCTCGTCAGAGCAGCCAAGGCCAATATGGCGGCGCCTATAGTTCGCAGCAGCTGACCGTGTAGTGTATAGACTATTACTCATTTGTGCCAGAGCTCCACGCTATTTTGTTTGTTTTTTATTTAAAATATATGTATCATAAAATAGTTCATTATTAATTATTTAACCTATTGATAATATCTTTTTAATTAATATTTTTTTAAAAATAATATTAATTACATGAATTAAAAGACTTACAAATATTGTAGCACAAAACTAGATTTTGTTTTCAATAAAATTCCGAAAAATTATTAAAATGGTCTATAAAATAAATTTAAAAAAATTCGGATAGAATTACTAGATTTGATAAGCAAAATGATTAAGCCTGTATTAAAAAATTATGAACTCAATAAAAAGATACCTAAATGTAATAGGTAATAGTCTAGTCAACAAGTTCAAAAACGTGAAAAATAGAGATAAAGGTCCTAAAAATATGAGCGATGGCTCATTCGATTCGGAATCACCTCTAGAAAAATGTTTTTGAAGGATTTTGGTGCAGGTAAAAAATTGCAATTGTTATTAACAAAATAAGATGGAAAAAAAACGATATTTCGTTTTTTGTTAATAACTCGAAAAATATTAATATTTAAGCAATTTTGAAAAAAGCCCGTTAAAGAGGAGAAAATTTCCAAGAAAAAAGTCCGTACTCCCGGAACTCTATCTCCATTATTTATAATTTTAATTTGACGTTGAAAATAGGGCTCCGCGCGGCTGTTACGGCATGCGCGCCGCCGCTAAAGAGAGCACAGCTCTAAATATAATTTTCTTATAACATAAAATGTGATTCTAAAAATTTGAAAAATTCTAGTATCTTCTTAACACTTGAAAGAATCGAGCCGCGAAGAAAAAAGTTTAATCACCATTTTTGAAAAAGTTATCTAATTGTTAACTAACAAATTTTTTCCCAATCTCCGTTGGCATAAACAATGGGATAAAAGGTATAAATAATTGGCCTATAAATTTTAAACTTCGTGGAGCCCTTTTGATATATATACTTTATAAGATCCTGCGATAAATTTTCATTAAAGTTTATTAATTTGTTAATTATGATTTTTTATAACTATTGAAAAATTAAAAATCTAAAAAAAGTTGATAAAAATTTTTTTTTCAACTAATATTTAGCTATGCCTGTTTTCACATTAAGCAATGGCAGTAATTAATATAGGTTATGAATTTTTTACGTAATTTGTTTATAAAATTGTTTTAAACAAATAGAGAAATTTAATATTTTTGGAAAAGTTTTTTTTGCTATTTGGTTGTCCAAAAAAAATTATGATTTTTAAAAAAAAAATTTTTCTTAATTTTAATTTTTAATTGTTTAAAAACGATTTTTTCATATTTCGATTGTTTAAACAATTAGTTAAGAAAAAATTTTGCTTTTAAAAATCATAATTTACACTTTTAAATAGTTTGGCAAAAAAAAAATTTTTTTTATTAATTATTTAATTGTTTATTAGTTTAACAATTTGTTATAAACAAATATTGACCAACGTTATATTTTTTTTCTGAAGCAGAAAAAAATTATAAAAACAGCCATATATAAAAAAGTTCCAAAAAAAATTTTCTTTTATTTATTATAATTAATTTTAATATCATACGGTACGGTAATTATCGCCACTACTTGATTTGTCAATTAAAAAATTGATATATCTTTTAAACTATCAGAGATACGATAAAGGACATTCAGGTCTTTTTTATAGAGAATGAATTTTTCTTTCAGATGGATCTAAGATCAAGTTCGTATCTATTGTTTATTAGCTA
Organism: Cotesia glomerata; assembly: GCF_020080835.1. NCBI lineage: Eukaryota > Metazoa > Arthropoda > Insecta > Hymenoptera > Braconidae > Cotesia > Cotesia glomerata. The sequence continues at coordinate 15,392,666 of NC_058164.1, forward strand.
TTACATGCATTTGTTTATAAAAATTCTGTATTTTTTTGACTTTTTCGTATCTTTTGTGATCTTTAACTTGTTAAATTATGCAGATACAGCAAAAAACCTTCAAACAATTTTGTTAAGGGATTAATTTTCTAACATATTAATTGTTAATCATACTTTTATTGCTAATTGTTTAAACATTATATCTGTTTTTGCTTTATTCTTATGACAATATTATCGAATTTTCGTAAATTTTTATTTTTTCGTAGTGGTATTTTATTTTTCTGTTCTAAAAATTATGTTTTTAGAATATACTACCAGATATGTCAGATTTGAAAAATGTGATGGATCCTTCCGAATTTATAACTTTTACCGAAAAAGGGCTTTTTACAGTAAGGCGTACGGACAAAGCTTGGTCTGGAATTTGGCCAGACATGACAATCGAGCAAACGTTGATGCGAGTTTTGAAAACTGGTGCTCAATCAGTAACTCATGGGCGTTCTGTAACAGACAGTGTTTTAACACGATTCATCCAAGGCATGCCGTATGCTTACGACATAATGGACCAGCTTGAATCGTTTAGCAATTCGAGATGTGCTACCTCTGATCAACATGTCGATCTCACGTTCGCTCGTCGGAGTAAAGATAGGGCAGATGTTCGTTCATTCAAGACCTGGCTTCTAGAACATGGGCTCTTTGATTCAAGACCAGGTAAAATTATGTCACTTTCAACTGGATTAGTCGGCGATTCAACTGTTGATTGTCATAAAGCTATCGAAAAAGGTCTGAAAAGTTTGGCAAAAATGGTTGGAGCTAATGCGGACTCATATAAGTTCAGTAGGAAGGATTGTGTGAGAACTCTTGTAAAGACAACACCACTTTGTATAATAGACGAAGAACCAATCACGGTCAATACTACACTTTTGTTTCAACGCATTGTAGCATCAATGATTAATAACAAAGACATTGTAAAACCAGCTTTACTTCACGAACTTGCTCCGTTCCCTATGAGCTTATTTAATGATAAAGGCTTAATGAGAGAAAGTAATAAGTCTGAGTTGTATAAATCTCTTCAGTCTACAAAATTCTTTAAACCAGACCCTTCTGAGTACAATTACGTCATCGATGGTGGATTTCTCTTACATAAAGTTACTTGGCGTAAGGATGGAACATTTCCAAAAGTCTTTGAGGATTATTCAGCATACGTTTGCAATCATTACTCTGCGAATGCTACAATTGTTTTTGATGGTTATAACATCGACAACTTTGGGGTCAAATCTTATGAGCGCTACAGACGAGTACGAAATAAAATTTCTCCAGAGGTAAAGTTTACTGAAGATATGCCAATTCCGCGAAATAAAGACTTCTTCCTTTTAAATCTAAAAAATAAGTCGAGATTTGTTGAGTATCTAATTAATTATTTACAACAAAAAGATAGCTTCACTGTTTCCCAAGCAATTGAAGATGCGGATGTATTGATAGTACATACAGCAATAGAACTAACACAGAAGTTCGATAAAAAAGTTATCGTGATAGGCACAGATGTGGATTTGGCTGCAATGATTATCGATTTAGCACCTAGTGACAAATATATAGCTATGTGGAAGCCAAAGATTTTAAAAACACCAGATGTAATTTACGAAGCTGATAAAAACGCTAAATTTAAGAATTTGTTACTATTTAGCCATGCTTTCACCGGGTGTGATACAGTAAGTTCCATCTTTAGAAAAGGTAAACACAGCTTACTGGAATGCATCCAGAAAGACCCAATTTTGAAACAGGAAGTAGAAAAGTTTTATAACTCTCAATCGTCAGTCAGCGAGATAAAAGAAGCTGGAGAGCGAGTTATGCTGAAATTATTTGCAGCTAAAGAAGATACGATTAACCAGTGCAGAATCGAACGCTTCTCAACTGGTGTCACAAACTCTACCGCAGTAAATTTGGCAACTTTACCACCAACAGCTTCTGCTACACATCAACATTCTTTAAGAGCTTATTATCAAGTGCAGACATGGCTTGGTAATTTAAAAATCCTGAAGACTGGGGATGGCAGAAAACAGAAACTCTCTTTCTACCGATTAGAACCACAGAACCTTTGGCACCAATAGATTTACTGAAACTGGTACACTGCAGCTGCTCAACTTCAAATTGCAGCAAAAATTGTAGTTGCAAAAAAGCTGGGATGAAGTGTACTAGAGCATGTAAAGAATGTAAAGGGGAGAGCTGTTCAAATGCTACTGACCTGGTTCAACTTACTGAAAACGCCAACGAAGATGAAGAAGATGATGATGATGATTTTGATTATATTTCGGAAAAAGAGTTAGAAAAGCGAAATACAAAACGATTAGCTTACGAGAAATTCAAACGATCGATCTATGGATTAGATGATACTGATTCAGAAGAAGAAGAAGAAGAAGAAGAAGGAGAAAAGGAAGAAGAAGATCAAATAGAAGAGGATAATGCAGTTGAAGAAACGGTGGAAGTCTCTCGGACTTCTAACGTTGATGAGCCAAGTACTTCACGAATTTCTCCTTTGAAAAAAAAAAGAAAACGTCAAATATAAAATAAAACCGTAAAACTATTTGCAATACTGTAAAGGATAAAAATAAAGATAATAAATGTAATCGAACAAATTTTATTATTATTCAACCACCTTAATTCATTATTATAAAAAATCTTATATACTTTTAACCGAAAAAAAGTTATTTTTTAAATAGATTAATAAAATAGTATAAAATAAAAACAAGAAATTTGGGATGAAAATTACAATAAATAAGTAGAATCTCGATGAAAAGTCTATTAAACTGTTTAGGAAATCACGGGAACAATTTTAAATAATATACACAAAAAGAATTTTGATTTTTTACATAATAAAATAGAATACATTTATGTTCAACGGAGCTCCAGTCAAATGAACACCAAACACAGTAAGTATATTGTTTAAACAATTAGCAATAAAAGTATGATTAACAATTAATATGTTAGAAAATTAATCCCTTAACAAAATTGTTTGAAGGTTTTTTGCTGTATCTGCATAATTTAACAAGTTAAAGATCACAAAAGATACGAAAAAGTCAAAAAAATACAGAATTTTTATAAACAAATGCATGTAATAGCTAATAAACAATAGATACGAACTTGATCTTAGATCCATCTGAAAGAAAAATTCATTCTCTATAAAAAAGACCTGAATGTCCTTTATCGTATCTCTGATAGTTTAAAAGATATATCAATTTTTAATTGACAAATCAAGTAGTGGCGATAATTACCGTACCGTATGATATTAAAATTAATTATAATAAATAAAAGAAAATTTTTTGGAACTTTTTATATATGGTTGTTTTATAATTTTTTCTGCTTCAGAAAAAAATATAACGTTGGTCAATATTTGTTTATAACAAATTGTTAAACTAATAAACAATTAAATAATTAATAAAAAAATTTTTTTTGCCAAACTATTTAAAAGTGTAAATTATGATTTTTAAAAGCAAAATTTTTTCTTAACTAATTGTTTAAACAATCGAAATATGAAAAATCGTTTTTAAACAATTAAAAATTAAAATTAAGAAAAATTTTTTTTTTAAAAATCATAATTTTTGTGGACAACCAAATAGCAAAAAAATTTTTCAAAAATATTGAATTTCTCTATTTGTTTAAAACAATTTTATAAACAAATTACGTAAAAATTCATAACCTATATTAATTACTGCCATTGCTTAATGTGAAAACAGGCATAGCTAAATATTAGTTGAAAAAAAATTTTTATCAACTTTTTTAGATTTTTAATTTTTCAATAGTTATAAAAATCATAATTAACAAATTAATAAACTTTAATGAAAATTTATCGCAGGATCTTATAAAGTATATATATCAAAAGGGCTCCACGAAGTTTAAAATTTATAGGCCAATTATTTATACCTTTTATCCCATTGTTTATGCCAACGGAGATTGGGAAAAAATTTGTTAGTTAACAATTAGATAACTTTTTCAAAAATGGTGATTAAACTTTTTTTTCTTCGCGGCTCGATTCTTTCAAGTGTTAAGAAGATACTAGAATTTTTTCAAATTTTTAAAATCACATTTTATGTTATAAAAAAATTATTTTTATTGCTGAGCTCTCTTTAGCGGCGGCGCGCGCATGCCGTAACAGCCGCGCGGAGCCCTATTTTCAACGTCAAATTAAAATTATAAATAATGGAGATAGAGTTCCGGGAGTACGGACTTTTTTCTTGGAAATTTTCTCCTCTTTAACGGGCTTTTTTCAAAATTGCTTAAATATTAATATTTTTCGAGTTATTAACAAAAAACGAAATATCGTTTTTTTTCCATCTTATTTTGTTAATAACAATTGCAATTTTTTACCTGCACCAAAATCCTTCAAAAACATTTTTCTAGAGGTGATTCCGAATCGAATGAGCCATCGCTCATATTTTTAGGACCTTTATCTCTATTTTTCACGTTTTTGAACTTGTTGACTAGACTAGTAAGGTTAGAGTCCCAGTAGACGCTCATGTACCAGTACATGCTCACTCCATGTATTTGTATATCTATATTTGTGAATATAGATATACAAATACATGGAGTGAGCATGTACTGGTACATGAGCAGCTGCTTAGGGCTTTTACCTTACTACACTATTTATATTTTATTTCAAGTATTTTAATTCATGAAATTGTTATTATTTTTAAAAAAATATTAATTAAAAAGAAATTATTACCAAGTTAAATAAAAAGTAAAATATTTAATTGACCATTTTTAGAATTAATTAATAATATGAATAATATACATGGTGTACCAGAAGTAACGGACGCCATTGTAGCATCTGATGAAAAAAATAATTCTGAGACGAAAAGTCCTTAGCCATTTTTTAATTAGACGCATAGATAATTAATTATTAATTAAAGTAACGTCGCTTTATGTGTTAGAGAGAGAGCGTCAGTGTCCAGTAAAGTATGTGGCAAACAAAGACACAACTAACTGTATGACTAACTAGCTACTGTAGCTAACGTAGTCACACACATTTACTTACACATTCACACGTGCAAGCGTCTTCGTTTGGAACGCACTTGACTGGACACTGGTGCTCTCTCTCTCTAACGCTTAAAAGGACATTATTTTAATTAATAATTAATTATCTGTGCGTCTGATTAAAAAATGGCTAAGGACTTTTCGTCTCAGAATTATTTTTTAAATCAGATGCTACAATGGCGTCCGTTACTTCTGGGACACTCTGTATTTCATATTAAATGGTATTTCTATCGAATTTAAAAATAACAACGTTTCGATGGATACTTTTCGACAACCCTGTATATGAGTTAACTTATAAGTTAACTATAGTCAGTAAAAGAAACCTATATTTTTAATTATATTTGATGGCAAACTTCATCATGTCGCTTTTTTGGGACATTATGCGCGCGCAGCTCAAAAATTTCACTCATCTGAACGCGCCAAAACAATTATAACTTAAATAATAAGCTATCTTATTTCAATTAAATGTTCTTTAAAAATTGTGACAGGGAATTTTAATCCCCGCGGGGACTTAATTTTTATTATCGTGTCGCGGTGAGTAAGAGCTACTCTTTACCTTCCGAGCGCGACTAAGTAGTTGTACGACTCATCACCGGGTCGTATACATCGCTGAGTCCCCACCGCTGTCTCCGGAAAATGATGCGTGGGAGCCAAACAATAGGAAAGTTCGAGAACACGGCGAGGAGGTTATAAAAACGCCGGTCGTCGTGACAAGTGGATCTTTTGAGTTGTCAATTTTGGGAGTACGAGTGCGAACTTTTGTCCAGCATGGGATATTATCTGTTATAAGTAAGTAGTTGATTTTATAAGGCTTCACGAAAGGAACGGAGCGATTAAATTTTAGTGTCTTGAATTTCTTGTATAAAATTACTTCGTCGTTAGGCCATTTGGCTGGCGGCCTTTGTTTTATTCTAAATATTCATTTTCTGGAATTTACAGGATAATTTATCAAGGATAAGATTGAAAGCTGGGAGTAAATTTTGTGATTTCTGGGACCTTGGAAGTCAGCAAACGCAGAGGAGCTGATCCCGCCATTTCTCTTGCTGGGACAGAAGTTCATCGCTGGAGCACCGAGTTTAAGCCCTCAGGAATTTTGGTTATTTTAGGCCAATTTAATTATTCAATTTATTAAGAGGCCGAAATAATTGAAATTGAATTTTCTCGAGTAGCCATTTTATATTAGCGAGTTTCTTACTTTAGAATTTTATTTGCCAAGGTCATTTAGCTAGTTTTGATCACTGGATAATTATTTAAAAAGAATGAAATTAATAGATTATTTATAAATATACCGTAAATAAATTAATCAGCAATTTATTATAGGCCTGTTGACTATAATAAATAAATTTTAGTTAATAATTTTCAAGACATAAAGAAAAGAATATCGAATAAGGAATGAACTGCGCAGTTAAGTTAGTGTAGCTCATTCCAGAAGGTTCCATGATCAAAAATTAGTATTAAGACGCGTAGGATTATAACAGTTGATATTTAGTAATTCTTTTAGAAAAATTAAATTTTGGCCGGTGGGTTAAATTAAATTTAATTTTGTTAATCAGTGAATTAATTTCGTTAAGGAAGTTGAATTAGTGAATTTGGTAAAGATTATTGGGTGGAGATGGGAAAATGATATAATTTATCGTGTTTAGTAGAATTTATTAATTGAAAATTTTAGCAGAAAATTTAATGAATGAATTAATACAGTACTTAGTAATTTTCGTGATTATTTTAATGTAGTAAGATTTATTTGCATTAAACAAGCGCAGGCGTTAAATTTAGTAGATTATGATAGTATTTTAAGTTTAGAAAAATAAAATTTAGGCCGGTGGCTAAATTTAATTGAATTATTTAATTTAGAAAAGTGCTAAATGAATTTATTAAGAAATTGATTGAAATGAAGGATAATTTATTAGAGAAATTCGATAAGAAGGTTCGGTGAATTAGTAAATTTAGTTAATCTGGAAATTGAGTTTAATTAAGAATAATCGTGTAAGAATTTATTTAAGAAGATTTGAGAAATGAAGTTAGTTTGTAAAAAATTATGAGTGATTAAATTTAGTAGAACCGAATGACATGTGAAGAGTTTTGCTGAAGATTTTGTGAATTATGATAAGATTAAAAGTCGGAATTGTAGTTGAGTAGTAATTAAGATTTATGAATAATTAGAAAATATCAGGGAATTAAGTTAACGTCCAGTGGACGAGTTTTATTAAGAGTTTAGATGCGTAATGGTCTGTGATTAAAAAGAGTAAGATGCGTAATGGTCTATGATTAAAAGAGTTAGATGCGTGATGGTCTAGGATTAAAAAGAGTTAGATGATATTTAGTTTGTAAGATTTTGGCAAGTGCCGGGTTAAGTGAGCGTTTTCTCACAATTTAGTATTCAGATTTAAGTCGTTGAAACAGTTCTGTTATTTTGTTAATTTATAAAATTTATTTTAATGCTCAATAAATTTTATTAACTGGATAAAATTTTTCCTCAGTATTTATTTACAGCCCTGCCTCAACTTCTCACGACCCGATCTTCCCTTCTCATGCTACTCCGGTTTTTGGGACACCGAGTAAAAAATCCCAGTGGCGTCCTTTTCAAAGAGGAAAGGGGTGACCAATTGAACTGGGTTAACCACCCCGTTACAAAATAACAAGACAGAAAATGCAACCTCCACTATCTTCAGAAAAATTCAAACAGCTATTATTTCTAAACTTACTGACTTACTTAGCTAATCTTTGAACTTATTTGAGATAATCGTCTGAGTAACATATTTACTAAATTTCATTAAGATCCGTTAATGACTATAAGCACAATCGCGGCCACATCTCCTAGGCTGATCCATTTCATTTACCAGTTATCAAGTGAGGATTAAAAACACAATTTTAATACCCTAAATTGATTAATTTTCTGAAAATTTTTAGTTGAATGTCAACAATCAAAAAAAAGTTCATTTGCATCGTGGTTCCATAAAACCACACAATAATTTTTTTTTTAAATTGTAAAATTTAGTATTTTTGAGTAAATCTTTAACTTCCCGCTAAGAAAATTGAAAATTTTAAAAAATCGGGAAGTTATTGGCTTCACCCCGTTTTTCGAAAATCGATTTCTCATCAGATCTTGACGTTTTGAGGTCCTAGGAAGCTTCCCTGATTGTTTTCGCGATGATGTCCGTATGTATGTCTGTATGTGTGTGTGTTTTTTTTTTTTTTTTTTTTTTTTTTTTTTTATCTTAGGGGGGGGAATCCTTCTTACGGATTCCAGGCATAGTTGTTTGGCCTGGATATGTGGCGACTCGACGCAGTGTCATACTAAAACTCGACCCTAACGCCCCTACCCACTAAACCCTAAACCCCTTTTCTTCTTTCCTCTAATCCCTCATGGAAACCGCCGTCAGGCATTACTTCGTGAGGGGAGGATCCAGCTACCGCTATTCCTTCTGGTGGCTAAGGTGTTATTTTTCCTTCCTTCTAGTTTCTGTCATTTGCTCTTTTTCTTTCAATGGAACGCAGCTCTGTAAGCACTTCTGTGGCAAAAGTGCTTGTAGCGTTCCAAGCAGTTTGATTCGACAACATTGCATCTACTATTGTCTCTGGTTGGATTCTCCAGTTCAGGATCCTCTCTAACTCCTCACGCTGAGGATCGAAACGTGGACACACAAAGAAAACGTGCCTTGCGTCCTCAATAACCCCTGGACAAGACGGGCACTCCGGAGAATCGTCGTGCTTAAAGCAGTGCAGATACTCTCGAAAGCACCCATGTCCTGACAACATCTGCGTTAGGTAATAGTTGACTTCACCATGGTTTCGGCTCAGCCAAACGTCGATCTTTGGTATGAGGCGGTGTGTCCATCTTCCTTTTGCTGCGGCGTCCCACTCAAGTTGCCATCGCGAGATGCTATGCTGCCGTTCTTCTGTTCTTAGTTCTTCAGCGCTCAGTGTAGTTGACCTCTTTCGATGGTAAAGGGCCCGTCTTTCTTTAGCTAAGACTCTAAGCGGCAGAGTTCCAGAAATGACGCACACTGCTTCCCCTGATATTGTTCGAAAGGCGCTGGCTACTCTTAGCGCGCTCAGTCGGTAAACTGGACATGCTTTCCTCCATGATTCTTGGATCTCAAGTGCGTCGGCCCAAATGGATATACCATATATGAGGACCGATGTAACTACTGATGATAGCAATGACCTCCTTGTCTGCTTCGGGCCACAGATGTTGGGCATCAATCGTACTAGGTTAGCTACTACTGCTGATGCTTTGGCGGTCACGTGTTCAACTTGTTGTTTGAAGTTAAGTCGGGCATCGAACATCACTCCCAGATATCGAATGAATGGTTGGGATGTGATTTCTTGGTCTCCGACGTTTAGATTGATCGTTTCCACCGCTTTTCTGCTAGTGATAAGTACAGCCTCGGTCTTCTGTTTAGCCAGTTGTAGATTTACTGTGTCCATCCACTGGTTAATTCGCTCAAAGGTGATAGCGAACATATGTTTTATCTCATCAAGATGCTTGGCGACGATTACTACGGCTACGTCGTCCGCGTACGCTACCAGTTTGACATTTCTTGGTAGTTTCAGTCTCAGCAATCCGTTGTACATGACAATTCAGAGAAGTGGACCGAGAACAGAACCCTGCGGTACACCTCCAGTAACATCATACTCCTTTGGACCATTCTTCGTGTCATATCTCAGGACTCTATCTGTGAAGTAGCTAGCGACTATCCTTCGTAGGTATCCTGGTACGTTCATCTCTTGAAGGGCTTGCATGATGCAATCCCAGTTGGCGGAGTTGAAGGCATTTTTTATGTCTAAAGTTACCACCAGGCAATATTTCTTCGTTCCCCCCTTCCATCTGGTACCGGCGATTGCGTCTTTGGCTATACCGACAACCATGTTGATCGCGTCCAGGGATGATCGTCCTTTCCGAAATCCGTACTGATTGTCTGCTAAGAGTGGATCGACAACTGCTTCTATCTTTTGGTGGATTATACGTTCTAGTATCTTACCGGCTGTATCCAGCATGCAGAGTGGACGATAAGATGACGGTTCTTCCGGTGGCTCTACCAAATGTCATTTTTTTGGAATAACTTTTATACGGCTTGACCGATTAATTCTAAAAACTAATCAGCTCTTAACATCCACAGATTCGGTAGAATCTGGCGCCAAGTTCCGTTCAAATCCGTTGTAAACGGAGCGCCAGACTACCGAGTGTGTTTACGGTAAGCAGAACGGTATTTCGAGGTTGCAAAATTTTATTTAATTCTACGGTACTTTTTGTTCCTAAATTTTATATTATAACAGTAATTCATACTTTATTTTACTGATATTAGTTCATTATATTCAATTATAACAATTAATCTACTTGAAATTATTAAATTTTATCAACGTAAACTATAGCAAGCTCAAAAATTTCGATCCTGACTTTTTTTCGATGTAAAAAGTGACATGCCACAGACTAAATAATTTGAAAATGAATGGTAATCCTCCAATAGATGGGAAACTACAGTTAAAAAAATACATTTCACAGCTTGAATCTATACCCGCCAGGGTGCGTTGGAATTATTTTTACATAAACTGTAGCTTCAAGGGGATAGTTTGCTATAAAAATAATAGTTTAAAAAAACTAAAAACACGCTTTTTATAGAAAACCAAACTAAAAAATAGAAAATAAATTTAAATTAAGAATAGTGTTAAAAATTTCAATAAATATAAATTAATAATAGTGTAAATAAAAAAAATGTATTTTATTTTAAAAAAAGCGTGGGGTGCTTTTTAAGATATTATCAAAATGATAATCACTCTACTCATATCTGTCAATAAAATATTTATAACTATTGACACCATTTATTGAAATTTTTAACACTATTCTTAATTTAAATTTATTTTCTATTTTTTAGTTTGGTTTTCTATAAAAAGCGTGTTTTTAGTTTTTTTAAACTATTATTTATTTTTTACTTTTAGTTTGGTTTATTTATAAAAGCGTGATTTTTAGTTTTTTAAACTATTATTTGTTGATTATCAAAAATATTCAGGCGCGCAAATTACCCACGGAGAGTTACATACTGACATACTGACATACTGACATACAAGTGAAGCTAATAAAAAATAATTATTTATAAATATTATAAATACGGGGAATCAGAGTTCGATTTCGGAGAGCGAGCCTGAGAAACGGCTACCAGAACCAAGGAAGGCCGCAGGCGCGCAGATTACCCACGGAGAGTTACTGACATACTGACAAACTGACATACAAGTGAAGCTAATATAAAGCGTGTAAAAATGCAGCCAACGCGAGATTTAAGTTGGTACCAATTGTAAATTTTTATTATAATTACAAAAAATACTAAAATCTGAACAAAAACAGTTTCACTGTAAAAAAATCGTGCCAACTCCACGTTCATAAAACTATTAAGAAAAAAGAATTTTTTTTTTTTCTTTACAAAAAGATATAAAATAAAAAAATAAAAAAATCCAAGTAACCGATATGATTGTATAAGATTTTCGGAAATTAAAAAAAATTTTGTTATAAATTTAAAAATTAAAAAAAAAATTTTGGAACGTACTTGGTGTGCGTCATTGTGTAGTTCAATTTTATTAAAGTCCTAGTAAATAGATTTTACGAATTTCATAAAAAGTAAAATATTTTGCAATCACGCACACTAAATACGTTCCAAAATTTTTTTTTTAATTTTTAAATTTACAACAAAATTTTTTTTAATTTCCGAAAATCTTATACAATCATATCGGTTACTTGGATTTTTTAATTTGTAACTTCCCGCTACGAAAATCGAAGATTTTTAAAAATCGGGAAGTTATTGTTTTCACCCCGTTATGCAAAAACCGAGTTTTCATCAGATCTCGACGTTTGAAGGTCACAGGAAGCTTCCCTGACTATCCCCGCGAGGTTGTCACGGCGTCTGTATGTATGTGTGTGTGTGTGTGTGTTACATATAATTATATAAGAATCATAAATAATTTTTCGAAATTGCAAAAACCATCTCATATTATTACATATAATTATATATTAATCATATATAATTATTCGAAATCGCAAAAACCATTACATATAATTATGTATAATTATACATGATTATATATAGTTATATATAATTATACATGATTATATATAATCACAAAAACCATTATACATAATTATATTTAAATTAGATGTAATTATATATTAATCATATACAATTTTCTTACCCCGGACCCAATGAGTTCACAGTGAAATTACTATGAATTCACAGTGAAACTCTATCATGAACTAACGGTGTTACAACTATCAGATCATTCTGAAGTCACGGTTAAATCATGGTAAAACGACGGTGAAATCACAGTGAAATTACTATGAATTCACTGTGGAACTATTGTGAACTCACGGTGTTATCTCTGTGAGACTACCATGAATCTACAGTGATACCACCACTAAACCATAGTGACGAAATGGCACAAAATCACTGTGAATTCACTATGAAATTACCGTGAACCCACAGTAGATTTACGGTGAAGACGATTTCACTGTGAATTCACTGTGATTTCATAGTAATTCCGAAACTGCGAGGGCTGTGTTAAATGCTACCAACCACGAAAAAATCGGTTCTTGATACATACGAAAAAATAAAGCTCATTTTTTCCACAATTATTTTTTAACGGAGTTTAAAATTTTTGAAAAATTAAAACAATTATTTTGAATTCACAGTTGAAAATCAATTTCTGTCTGTTCGAATAGAAGCACAAACCTTTTATTCAGAATAACCCTACGAAGGAGTTAAAAAAGTTCAATGTCCAGTATTATTTAAAAAATTAAGTAAAATCCTCACGAGTTTTTGGTTATCTCAAAAGAAATATTTATAATTGTTTAAACAAATAATAAAATTTGCAAGGAAAAAATATGTTGTATTAAAAAAAAATATATTTTTAATAAAATAATAAAAAAGAACAAACAAATTTTAATGTTCAGTATAATTTGAGAAATACAATAAAATCTTCAAGAGATATTGGTATAATCAAATATAAAACTACTTTTTTCTGTAAATTAATTTCTTATTAGGAGTTGAATATGAGAAGCTATACAGTTTTAAAATTGATCAATTATTAATAATAATAGTTTTATCAAAAAAAAATATTTTTAAATGTACGTATATGAGTTGAACTAGTTAATGAGAATTCGAAAACAATTAACTTTTTTCTTTTGGTAAAGTTAAGATTTATCATCTCTTTAAATCTTTTGCCTGAGAAACATAATTTTTACTCAATATATTCATAAAAATATCATAGTATATATGGAACCTGATCATTTTGGTTTTCATCATCATTGTTTCGAGCACGTGCATAATCTCTCATGAAGTTGGTTTGAGAAGCTTTGATTTCTTTAAGCTGCTTGTACATTTTTTTTATTAAAGCAGGTGCCCTTAATTGATCTGTAAGTTAAAAATTTCTTTTCATGATTGAGTTAAAGTAAAGATATAATATAAATTGGATTCATATTTCGTTTATTACCGTCATCATCATCACTCTCACTCTGTAAAATATCTATTTCACTATTATCATTTTTGTTTTCATTGTGCAATCTTCTCCCTTCGAATTGTTTTCTTCGTAAATCATTTGGTTCTGTATTCGAGCTTGTCTTTTAAATAAAAAAATTGTGACATTAGTTATTGATTTCTAAAACTAGAGGAATCACAAAATATAAATTTGCCAATAAGCTAACTGATTCGCTGAAAAATTAGGAAACTTCTTATAATATTTCATATCATAAAAAAATTTTTTTAGATTGAGTTATCAGCGATTGAAAGGTTAATATTAAAAGCATCATCATAAAAGAAGTCTTCATTTTATGAGAAAGAATCTGACTTTAATCTACTTCGAAGAGAAAACGTTGCGGTTAGTGGACTTTGAATGAAGTTTGATTACTTCAATAAAAATCTTTAAGTTTTGTTTTTATCATTATGCATCTATTTTAATACTTACAGTAGCTGATGCTGGGTTAAAATTTTGAATTTTAGCATCCTTTCCTTTCTTCTTTTTTCCCGACTGAAAAAGAAAATTAAAATAAGTAATTATTTATTAAGTTCAATTCACTGTTGAGTTTATGAGTAAAGAAAACAGTAAATGAATAAATACATCGTCATTCTTCCGCTTTTTTTTGCATTCAGGCTCTACTGGTGATTTAGGCTTTGTTCTCTTCTTTTTTTGAAGATTATCAAATTCCAGTGGCTTATACGGTGAGGTTTGGGCGTCAAGAGCTTTCAATTTATTCCTTAATGATGCTACATTCTCTAAAAAAAAAATAAATAATAACGATAGTTAGTTTAAAAAGAATATAATATAAATTACAATAGTAAACATTTAAATTACAAACTTGATACTTCAATCACTTGTGCATCGAAATGATTCCACTCATTAGTAGATGGTTTCCTAACCCTACGCCATTCTACTACATACGAAGTATCTGGGTCTTCATTCTCAAAGGTTGCAATATTGAGATCTTTAATCCAAGCGACTGGAACACCAGCAGTATATAGGCCATCATCTGGGCCACCAATCCATTTAACAAGTGCATAGTATTCATCAGTCATTATTTTCAAAACTTTTAGTTAATTACTCGTACAATGATAAATTCTTCGATTGACAATTTCATTGATTGACTTAATAGGTTAAGATTCTCATTTATTTCTTATGTAAATAAATATTAATTAACAAATGACTATGAAAATAGTTGATAAAAAGACTAAAAAAAAAAGACGAGGACCATACTCAGAATACAATACATTTGGAAGTACTAGTCAAATTCCAGCTCGAACTCTTCGATACTGGCGAACTAAATCCAAAGCATGCTCGTAACTTATGAATAAATTTTATCATCATTTTATAAATTTTACATTTTATCATCATTTAGTTAATATTTGATATACTTACTTAATTTTAGGAATAATACTTCACATCCTATAAAGTTTTTATCTTCTCTTTGGACACCATTTAAAGAAACTTTAGTCAAGTTAAAAAATAAAGATAACAAAGAATTTATAAATATTGATACTCACCATGATAATAATAATACAATAAAAAAACAAGTAATATGTCTTTGTTTATTTACATGAATATATCACTTCGCGTTACAATCACCATAAAGGTGTATAATTATTTTACGCCTTTATGGCACTCGGAACCATAATAAAGGTGGAGCAAAAAATTTTGTTACTTGAAGTAGATGTCAATAATGTAAAAACATATTTGTACACCCTCACAGTTCTCAATGCTTATTCTAAAAACCGTAAGGACGTAAAAAAGTCCTCTTGGTGATTAATAAAACATTATTTTTTAAAAGGATAAAACAAAAAAAAATTTTTTTTGCTACAACCTGTTGAAAGTCACTTAAAAATTTTTAATTCTTTTAATGTTTCTTGATTTTGATAACAATAGTGTAATATCTTTAAATTCAATTACTTTCATTATTTAAGGATAATCAATTGTTGGAGTGTGAAAATAACTACGACGATAATAATGACTACCAAAATCAGAATGGAAGTTTAGAAAATCCTCTTTTTAAAAAATGTCAAACCAAACAAAACAGTCTCAATTTATCGAAAGACGATTTAATAAGTTATTTACTTGTTATGGCGACCAAATGGAGACACGGAGTGACTTATACTGCTGCCTTAAATTCTTTAAAATTATCAAAAATCTCATCAAATAAATTAAACAATTCAAATTCAAAATACTTCTGGAAAAAAATAATTAATCATTACTCCGAAAATGTTCAAGTTCATTATATTTGTATTCAGTGCGGTTTTTATTTAGGGTTAACTATCGATGCGACAACTATTTGTGAAAAATGCAATTCTAAAATTGACCCAGAAGCTAAAGAAGGATTTTTTTTACAACTACCACTAAAAGAACAGCTCACAGAAATTTTTGAAACAACAAATGCTCATAATTTATATTCAAAAAACCGGACAAAAATTTGTAATTTTTTTATCGAAGATATTTATGACGGAAAGCTTTACAAAAGTAGAATTCATAAAGAAGACGATACTATATCAATAAATTTCAGTATTGATAGCGTACCAATATTTGATAGCTCACGAACATCAGTATACCCAGTCGTATGTACTGTAAATGAATTCCATCCAACTGAACGCCGTAATCGTATGTTGTTATCAAGTATATGGTTTGGTGCAGGTAAACCTAAAAGTATGAATGATTATTTAAAGCCATTCATTGCTGAAGCAAAAAAACTCGCCGATAAGGGTTTTCAATACAAGTACAATGGCAGAATATATACTAAAAAAGTAATTGTTATGTTGGGAATTTGTGACGCCGTTGCACGACCATTGGTGAGATGTTCAACTCAGTTTAATGGCGAGTATGGTTGCGGTTTGTGTCTTCATCCGGGAGAACGAGTAGAAAAGGGCCGAAGGTACACGAGAGTGTATCCTATAATTTAAGGGAATCCGTTTGGAGAAGGTTTAAGATCTCATAATCAATATTTATAACTTGTCGAAAAAAAAAAAAAAAAGAAGAAAAGAAAGGAATTAAACAAAAATCTAGTTTGTGTGATTTGGATGACTTCGATATTAAGAGTTTGGATGTAGATTGGATGCATTGTGTTGGATTGGGAGTATGCCGGCAGTTTGCTAATTTATTGTTTGATACGAAGAATCATGCGGAAAAATTTTACTTAGGTCACTTCAAGGACGTCGACTATCTTCTTTTGTCAATTCACTCAACATCTGAATTTTCCCGAACACCACGCGTTATGTCAGATCGAGCTCATTTCAAAGCTCACGAGTGAATCATTTTTTTATTAGCCTACAGCTTGCCAGTTTTTCAAAAATTTATGAAAAAAGAATATTTTGAACATTGGGCTTTACTGGTAGATGGAATTTCGATTTTGGTTAAAGAATCTATTGCTAAATCCGAAATAATTTACGCTAGGCAATGCTTAATTAGTTTTATGAATGGAGTCGAAACGCTTTACGGAAAGAAACATGTTTCTTATAATGTACATCAGTTAGCGCATTTACCAGAAAGTGTAGAAAATTGGGGGCCTCTATTTGCTCACAGTGCATTTATATATGAAGACTTTTATCAAACCATACAAAATTACGTTAAAAGTGCGAACGGCGTGAGCATTCAAATATGTGATGCTTTTCGTCTAAAATGTGTAATTGATCGTCTCTTAATTATCTGTGATAAAGATCTAAATTTTAATCAACGGGAATACTTAAATAATGTCTTAAAAATTAAACCTAAACTGATCTCAACACTAACGATAGGATCTATTGGTGTTTTAGGAAAGCCAACAATTATGACATACTTACCTAACTATCTTTACTTGTCGGTAAGTCGTATATGTACTCTGGGTAATGATAATACATACTTTTTATATGCGAGACGTATCATTAATCAAAATACATTTACCAGTAAATCTTATAATCGAGAAAAAAAACGGGCCAATTATAATGTTTTGCTTAACGATAACAGAGTTTGCGAAATTCATAAATTTATTGGAGTTAAATCAAAGACAGGCGATGTACAAAATTTTTTAATTGGAAATTATTATGAAACAAACAAGACGATGTTTATAAAAAATCGGAGATTGAGTCACTTGATACATTTAAATAAAAAAAACAATCATTTGGTAGCTGTGAGTATTGATAAAGTTTTAAAAAAAGTTACTTTAATAGATACAAGTCAATTAAATAAGAATAATGAATCATATATAGCCTATTGTAATGTGTGTAACCATGAATTATTAAGATAACATGTACAAAGAATGAAGACGACCGTAATAAGAATGTAGGTTTTTAATTTTTATATCACATCTATACAGAATTAAGAGCTTGGAATTAATGCGTGATTTTACCTGAATATTTGTTTTATTTATTTTACATTAATGTTAAATTTAATGACTAATATTAATATAGATTAGTTAAATGAACACTATGTATATTTAAACGAATTTGTATATTTAGTTTGTACGTTGAAATAACAAAAAAAAAAAATAAAATTAATTTTGTTTATCAGAATTAACAAAAAAGTTTATTTGTCTGTATCAGTTATATATTTTTCTAAAACGATTGACCCTAAAGGCCATCCCTGCAACTTCCCGTTAAAATCGGTCAATAAGCGTTTGCAATTTTGCTGCTCATTACAATGTTTTTGAGCTCTTGGAGCTCTAAAATTTAATTTCTGTGTCATAGTTAGCTCTCTAAGCTCAGAAATAAAGTTGTTTGATTTTTTGTTGTATTTCGAAATAATAAATAAATAATGAATTTATTTTAAGTTATAAAATAAATGACGCTGAAAAAGTATTAAATTAAAAAACAAAAATCCCTGTAAAATTGAGCCCAGTAATTCTTGATTGAATTCTACTCAAACGTTTTGCAATAAGAGGATCATTATCTTTACGCAATCCCAAGTGCACAGAAAGAAAAATTTCTTGACTGGAAAACAAAATTCTTGGCTCAAGAAAATTTTCGGGTGCCTGAAAGAAGGCCGAAGTAAAAATTTTTCTTTAAATTCTATTCTTGGTAGAAGTAATTTTTTCTTAATTCAAATTATCATAAATACTTGATACATTAAATTTTTGTATTAGATCAAAATTTTTAGATACTTTAAGGAAGCAGCGCCACTTACTTCAGCTGAGAAAAAAATTTTCTCACCTTGAGAATTTTTCTCTTGAATATTTAATGACCATTTTATATTATTTTAGCGTGCAATTATACATATTGAATGAAAAAAAAAGATTCAATATTATTTGATCTTCCCATTTGACATGTTAATCAATAAAAATATTAATGAAAATTTACTTCTATCGAGATAGTTAATTTTTTGGAGCAAGAGAGAAATTTTCTCAAGACAAAAAAATTTACATCTATCAAGAACTAAATTTTTTGAAGAAAGAGGCTGAATTTTCTTGAAACAACAAGATTGTCTTGATTCAAATAAATTTTCTTGGATCAAAATACGTATTTCTTATAGCAAGAGAATTAATTTTGTTGGAATAAGTAAAATTTTTTATGTCAAAAAAAAAATTTTTTTTTTCGCTCAAGAAAATAATTAGGAAGAAAAATATTTTCTAGACTCAAGTGAACCTTTTTTTCTGTGTGTGTGAATTGATTAATTCATAAAATTTGTAATACTGTTTATATTTACATCACTCTATCTCATTTTTATATTATTCCACGAGCGTCTTAAGCAAAAATGGACATGCCAAATATGTTCTAAATATAATAGAAAATTGTAATTTCTTTTCTTTTTCTGTTTTCAAATAAAAGAATGCCATGTCATGATTTACAAACATGAGGTTGCACAAGACTGTAAAATATATGATTAAATATAATTTTTCATATATTCAACAATATACTTTTCAATACAACAGTTAAATATAATGGAAAATATATTAGAATTGTTATATTGAATCATATATTTTTGATTATATATAAGTCGATATAAGGATAAAATATTTAGATTAATATAAGAGTAGCAATATATGAAAATATATATAGCATTAATTATATAGTATAATGTATTGTTTTTATATATTCGGTAATATAGCAGATTATATCTACTAAACGATACATGGATCACCATATATTAATGAATATATTATTTAAAATACATGGTTCCATTTATAGAATAAAGTTATACTTTTCAATATAGACAATTTCGCCGCCATATATTTACCACCTATTTTCAATATATTGTATAATATATTTTTAACGATATATAGTATTTTCATGCGGGAATAGAAGAGCCCAAAAAACCGAAGAACAAGTTCAGGAAGAAAATACTGGAGCGCGTGTGAGAATGGCGCAATTGCGTCAAGAACAATCAGACGATACACGAGCTGAACGCAATGAAGTCATGAGATTAGAACAACGACAATCATACCGTTTTACTGTCAATAGACGCAGAGCGAATGACCAACAACACCAACAGGCACATCGAGCATTTGTAGCTACATCATTTCTGCGTCTAGCATTCCAGTATGAGCCCGATATTGAATATTATGCTCATTCAAAAGTAGTAATTTGAACGGTTTGCTTATCGGCACAGATCCAGATTCTAACGTGTTCCTGAAGTCCATTCGAACATTCAACTCATGCTTTCAAATGACATCGTTCGGAGCAACAGAAATAGTTCAAAATACTAATGCAAATGGTCAACAATACAATTCTACATTTAAAATCAGAGGCCAAGTTTATCATAAAATAGGCTCATTGCTGCCAATGCCAAACGAACCACATAAATTTTTACAAATCTACTTTATGGGCGGCGAGGACTCCGGAAGCGCATTAGCCAATCGAGTGGATGCATGTTGTGGCTACAATAACCTTGATTCATTCTTTGGTAGACGCATCGTCAGCGAGCTGGATGCTCTATTGAATGAGCATAATGAATTGTTGAAAATATTCAAATCCCACATGCACAAATTAGAAAGCGATAATCACGCTATTGTTAGTAATCCTGATAAAACACTAGCTGGAGAACACATTCGTAGATTCAATGCACCTGTTACTGACGACGTTACTGGAATCATGGTTGGCGATCGTACAGGTGCACGAGAAATTGTGATTCGTAGGAGAAATAATAATCTTCAGTTCATTGCTGATACACACCGTTCATATGACGCTCTCCAATATCCGCTAATCTTCTGGAAGGGACAAAACGGATATAGCATAAATATTAAACAACGAGATCCCGTATCAGGTACTTCATTTATTATGAATTTGATTATTACACTTTTAACAAAACAATTAAATTATTAAACGCAATTAACTTAAATTAATATTTATGAATATATTATTACAGGAGCCGAAACAAACAAGAACGTTAGCTCGAAGGATTATTATGCGTATAGATTGATGATTAGACGCGGGCTGGATAACGTCATTCTACGATTTCGAAAGCTTTGTCAACAATTCATGGTCGACATGTACGCGAAGATAGAAGGCGAACGACTACGATACTTACGATATAATCAACTCAAGCTACGTGTGGAAGAGTACATTCACTTGCGAGACGCTATTGTCAACAACACCGACGCCGCCGAAATTGGTAACTCTGTCATTCTACCATCATTGTACGTAGGCAGTCCACGTCATATGCAAGAGTATATACAGGATGCTCTGACTTTAGTGCGCGAATATGGGCGACCATGTTTATTTATCACGTTCACATGTAATCCAAAATGGCCAGAGATTACATCTTTGCTGTTGCCTGGCCAAAATTCAATACATCGTCATGACATTACAGCACGTGTGTTTAGACAAAAGCTGAAGTCATTAATAAATTTTATTACTAAATCACATGTATTCGGTCCCACACGTTGCTGGCTGTATTCGGTTGAGTGGCAAAAGCGAGGATTACCCCATGCCCACATTTTGGTTTGGTTAATCGACAAAATCCGTCCTAAAGAAATAGATAATATAATTTCTGCAGAAATTCCCGATCCGTCTACTGATCAATTGCTGTTTGATATTGTTACAGCAAACATGATTCATGGCCCATGCGGTACTTTTAATCGTTCATCGCCTTGCATGTCAGATGGAAAATGTACAAAAAATTTTCCTAAAGATTTCACTAACGATACAATCACAAATGTCGACGGATATCCAATATATCGTCGAAGGAATCCAGATAATGGCGGACAATCATTTATTGAAAACATCAGCAACACAGACATTGATATTGGCAATTGTTGGGTCGTGCCATATTCGCCCCTGCTGAGCAAAACATACAATGCTCATATTAATGTTGAGTTCTGCAGTTCTGTGAAGAGCATCAAATACATTTGCAAGTATGTCCATAAAGGCAGTGACATGGCGGTGTTTAGAGTGGAAAATACCAATGTGAATGCTCCTCCAGTAAATAAAAACAATGAAATAACGCTCTACCAAATAGGTCGGTACATCAGCTCCAATGAAGCTGTTTGGCGTATCTTCGGTTTTCCAATTCATGAACGAGATCCAGCAGTTGTTCAGTTAGCCGTTCATCTTGAAAATGGTCAGCGTGTATATTTCACGAACGAGACAGCGATTGATCGTGCTATAAATACACCAAAGACTATACTCACTGAATTTTTTGAATTGTGTAATCGTGCGGATGATTTTGGTGCCTTTGCACGTACTTTACTCTATTCACAAGTACCAGGCTATTTTACATGGGCTTAAACAAAACAATGGATACCCCGCAAGCAAGGCTCACCAGTTGATGCATGCCCCAATTTATTCAAATCAAACACCTTGGGGCGAGTATTTACAGTGAATCCAAGACAGACTGAGTGCTTTTATCTTCGACTATTGTTGGTTAATGTTACTGGCCCATTGTCATTTCAAGATATAGGTAAAGTGAATGGGCAACAGTATACAACGTATAAAGATGCATGCCTTGCACTTGGCTTGCTAGAAGATGACAATCAGTGGGAATGTATGCTTGCTGAAGCAGCATTGAACTGTACAGCAATACAAATTCGTCTACTATTCGCTATAGTGTTGACTACATATTTTCCAGCCCGAGCAGAGATATTGTGGGGTAATCACAAAGATTCAATGACTGATGATATATTGCATCAACATCGTACACGGTGTAATGATCTAGCGATAACATTCAGCGACGATATGTATAATGAAGCATTAATTGCTATTGAGGATCTTTGCAATATCATTGCCAACTTACCACTCAGTCATTTTGGTATGAATTCGCCAAATCGAGGTGCAACTGATTTAATGAACACTGAAACGAATCGTGAAATGCAGTACAACACTGTAGAAACGGCAGCGATTGCTACTCGCAATGTCCCACTAATGAATGAGGAACAAAGAACCATTTACGACCGCATTATGCTCGCAGTTTCAGCAGGATAAGGTGGGTTCTTCTTTTTAGATGCACCAGGTGGAACTGGCAAGACATTCCTTATTTCGCTAATTCTCGTCAAAATACGATCCAATAATGGCATCGCATTGGCCGTTGCATCATCGTTTGCACAGTGCTGAAACAGTGTAAAATTATCATCTGGGATGAATGTACCATGGCACACAAACATTCGCTTGAGGCGTTGAACAGGACATTGAAAGATATTAAAAACAACGACAAACTATTTGGTGGCACTCTGTTAGTCCTTTCAGGTGACTTCAGACAAACACTTCCCTTCATTCCACGTTCAACATACGCTGATGAAATCAACGCCTGCTTAAAATCATCGACATTGTGGCGTAATGTTGAAATAGTACAGCTGAAAGTAAATATGCGCGTTCAAATGCTTCAAGATCCATCCGCTGAAAAATTCTCAAGACAACTCTTAGATATCGGCGATGGAAAAGTCACTATAGCTGAAACTGGATACATAAAATTAGCGAACTCACTAGATTTGCCAGGCATGCCACCACATAACTTACAATTGAAGGTTGGATCTCCAATTATTTTGCTTCGTAATTTGAACCCGCCACGGCTATGCAACGATACGCGATTAGTCATTAAAAAATTAATGAAAAACGTTATCGAAGGCACCATTTTAAATGGCAAGTTTCGAGGTGAAAATATATTGATACCACGAATACCTATTATACCCACAGATGTGCCAATTCAATTTAAGCGTATTCAATTTCCGATTAGATTAGCATTTGCAATGACTATTAATAAATCCCAAGGCCAAACAATGTCTGTTTGTGGCTTAGATTTGAGCACACCATGTTTTTCACACGGACAATTACACGTTGCATGCTCTCGAGTGGGTAAACCATCAAGTTTGTTTGTATTAGCTAAAGACGGGCTAACAAAAAATATTGTTCACGCTGCAGCATTAAGAGATTAATATTATGTAATTAATTAATTATATAAATAATTATTACTTTTAATAAATTAAAACAATTAATGTTTGGTGTTTTGTTATTTTTAAACAACATTCCCTCATCGTTCACAGCGCTCCAGGCCTTTTTCACTCATATTCCACATCCTTATACACTTCCAATAAGTTAGTAATTTTTTTTCTACACTAGAAATTTTCTAGAAATTATTCACATGGCAAAACAACGTTTGCCGGGTCAGCTAGTATTTTTTATAAAACATAAGTGGAACTCAGGAAGGTTGATTTGAGCATCAACAACACTTGACGAGAGCCAGGATTCAGAAACAGCAATAATATCATAGTCCAAAACTCGAAAATGATCACAAAACTCATCAATATGTGGAACTAGTGACTGCGCATTTAGATGGCAAATTTTTTATATTAATTGATGAACTGCAAATAGTATCACACTGCTGAGAGACAACGACACTACGTTATCGGCTTAAGCTAGGAATTTTCGTCAAATCCATCGACGGTTATATTTTCAGTGGCTGCGAGCCATCTTGAAGTCTAACACAAACAGCACTTGTCGCAATCCAAACATTTTTCTTGCTAATCATTGGAAATTGCCTCACAATACTCTGACGTAACTTGTACAGCGCAGATGGAAAACGTTTGTTGATATAAACCGGTAATTTACGACGCACTTTCTTCGTTTCAAAAAACTTATTAACTGTAACCGAGGAATAACACTTAACAACAATATCCCGTGAACGCGAAGAATCAACTCCAGCAGCAGCTATCTTTCTTTTGCCAAGACGAAAGATAGCTTTCCACAGATGAAACACAGTTGATATCAATATCTTGAAGTCCCAAAGAATTACTCAGATTCATCACAATGCCTCTCAAGTTCTCAGTGGGCATCTCAGGAACTCCCGAAACAACTAGTTGATCAGACAATTGTTACGTTTCCAGAAGCAGTTGTCGAACTTCAATATCTTCAATTAATTTCACACTATTTAAATCATGATCAACCTCCGATGAAACAGCAGTAGTGTTTTCAACAACAGCAACACATTTTTCTAAGTTGATATAGTCTTCACGTAGGTGTTTACAAATGTCATTGAAGCCATCTAATCTTTGAACAATACCATAAACTTGTATTTTGACATCTTTAATTAACCCAAGCCTTTTATTTATGTCTTGTAATATTTTTGTAGTACACTTACAGGACAAATAGGACACTTATCTGCAACAAAATCCGTAACATCAGATATTGAATCCAGAGCAAATCTTACTTTCACTCATGACAGATGGAAGCAATGTTTACAAACATCACTCGTAACCGCATGTTCGTCGGTAATCGATCGAATACAGATCCCACACCAAGCTTTGTCCGTCATACTGTAGATGGCAGGAACAGACACTTCGTAACAAAACCAATAAGTCAGCACACTGTACCTAACATTGAAAACACGTGCTATGCAAATTTGAGACACGGATTACTGAGCAAAATAACTATCATCACCTTAGTAAAATAGCACAAAGCGAAAATAAAAAATTGCTTAATTAACTTAACACAAAAGAAAATTTTTAAATTGAATGTAAAACAAAAAAATGATGAAAACATAGGAGCGAAACAAAGCGTGATTGTTCAGATTGCAACCTCTAGCGGCTCATATTATGTACACGTAAATGTTTAATCATTGTCGAAGTGCTTTTATTAAAAGAAACTCTTTGTTACAAAAATTACATTTCACTTTACTGCCATTATTAGTTTTGGAGCAGTGAGTTCATATAAAACTAGGAGCCATAATAATTAGCCTATAAAATTTAATGATTTAGAATTTGAAAGTAATATTAAAATGAGTTATTATCAATATTTTTGCAATAAACGCGAAATTTCAATGCATGTAAACTGTGTTCAAGTTAGTTCTTGTTGACAAAGGTTACCAAGGATACCGACGACAACATATTTAACTATAGTCCAATCTATTCTATTATTTAGAAATAATGTAGTCACTTTTAGTTTTTAGCACAAGATCTGCTAAGATCTGTCAATAATTTAGAAAACTTGAACGAGCCCAATGTATTGCCATCAGATGCTCAGTATAGTAGGAGAAAAAAGTCAAAAAGTCATCGAGTAAGAGTTGGTTCTGGTTGACTTGAGGCGAGTAAACTCGATTCTAAAAAGTCGATTATTTTTAGTAAAGATCGATTCTTGACCAAAGTCACAATTGACTTTCCTATCCGTATTGTACCCATTAAAAGTTACAATGTAACATCGTATTTTTGCAAATGTACGTTGTATTCTTTGAATAAACTATTAGAATTTTTCAAGTGTTGGTTAATATGATAGTACTTTTGTTTGATTTACGATGTTCATATTATAAAGATTGTGGTATAAATAGTCATTTTTAAAATGTCATATTGCAAAGGTAACGATATAAAATGTCTAGTCCTGGATTATGATGTTACAATTAGAAATTTAAATGTGAACTTTTCAACCCTCTACTGTGAAAATCAATGATTGAACGAACTCGGCGTTCGAAAAGGCTTCACCAAACTTAGATTTTCCATACTATTTCAACCGATTTGGACAAGTACATTATGAGAAATCTCATAAATAAAATGTTCAAAAAAAATTTTTTTTCGGAATAACTTTTAAGAGGATGTAACGATCAATTCCAAAATCAAATCAGCCCTTAAACTTAAAAATTGACGTCAATTGCTCCAAACCGCATCAAAATCGGTTGATGTGTCAAAGAGAAATCGATGACGAAAAATTAAATAACAAGAATTTTATTCAAATAACTTCGAAATTTCTATTCGGATCGTTTTCGACAAAATAAAATAATCATTGAAGCTGCAAAGACTACACAGAAAAAAAATTAACTTGATTCAAGAGAAAAATTCTTGAACCAAGAATATAATTTTGAAGAGGGTAATTGTCTTGAATCAAGACGAAAAATTCTTGAATTAAGTAAAATTTCCTTGAATCAAGAAAAATTTTTTTACATCAAGAATTTTTCTACTCAAACCAAGAATATTAAGCTCTTCAAAAATATATTCTTGATTCAAGAACATTTTTTTTCTGTGTACGTCGAACGCCACCAATCTTAAAGAAATTGGTCGAATCGTTCGTGAGTTATTCAATTTTTTAAAATTCCAAAAAAGTGTTATTAACATGACTTCAAAATTTTACGTCGAATCGTTTGGTAGATAATAAATCTTTCTGTGCTTGAAAAACTGCTTCAAATACTGCAAGCCCCATTAAAAAACGATTGATTCAATCGAATGATATCACAACCCACACTGAAAAAATATATATGCGCATATATGCTGGAAAAAATACATATACGTCGCACATATAAAATATATACGCCACATACTTTTTTTTTTGCCCCCGTATATGCGGCATATATTTTTTTTCAGTACGGGAATTTAGAACTTTCAAAAAAGTATGTATCTGCAACCGCTAAATTTTCAAGCTCGAAGAGCTCAAAACTTTGGAACAAAAAAATTACCAAGCGTTTTAAACTCGTACATGCCGGGAAGTTCCAGGGATGGCCTGCAAGGTCAACCGTTTTCCAGATTTTTTTCTGGGTTATACTTAGTAGTTAATTAAAATTCAGTTTTAAATTTTAAGAGCAGTTTTCAGATCTATTTAGAAATTTTTTGAGATCATAAATATTGTTGATTGTTGCGTTTTGTATTCATATAATGATACTAGACAATATTCTGAAAGTCTTGAAAATCAGATGTGGGACAATGACTTCTCTAATTTTTCTAATGATTAAATTTTTCAAAGCCGGGGGATACAGTATAATAAATAGCTTTTCATCATAAGTGTTTTAATTTCGTAAAGAGCAATGTTATTATAATTAGAATGCAAGTTTTAAATAATGAATATCTTTTCAATTTGTGTCAACACTTCATATAAGAACGCTCCGTTTTTAAATTGTTCAAGGTCCTTAGAAGTGTTTGAAAATCATGGAACAACGCATTCAGAAATTTTGAAACATCAACGAACAGCTGGAGGTTGCGGCTTAGGGGGACCTTTACGGTTTCCTAATTCTTTAATTTTATGGCTGAAGTGTGATCAGGTAAGTTATTGATATGACCAAAGTTTAATTGTTTGAGTGTGTAACATTCTCTACATTTTTGCATGCGTGAAGTGTAAACGTTAGAAAAATTGTACGCCATATAACTTTAACGCTATCGTGCTTGAGGTAGTGTTCTACTGGCAACACGTGAAGACCAAGCAGTTTTGTGCTTTTAAGAAACCTCTACAATCACGTTGCATGTCAAGGATAATAGGAGAAAATTCATGTTTTTTTTTCCTGCATGCCTTAAGTGCGGAGCGTGCAGATATGTTCTGCTATCGCCAAAAAAGCGAATCCTTGATTTCACTTTAAAGAAATAAAAATCCCATTGGTTAATAGAACGAGTTTTACGTAAGGGGGCGTCCATTAATCACGTGAGGTGTTCTAGGGAGGGAGTGGATCAAGCTAAATCTTACCAAATCTCACTCAGGGGTGGGGGGGGGAGGTATTTGACACAATAGTGTTTGTCGTATTCGTCCTTGAAAATCTATTAGTGATAAATTACAACAAATCGATATCAAGTAGCAGGTAGGAAATTTCCTACAAATTATCTCTTCCTGATCCCCTGAGATCCTAATATGATTGTTTATAATATTATGCGAAATAATTTAATTATTGATCGATAGGATTCACTAATTTTTTAGTTAGATTTCTTTAGAAATTGTAGCCGGTCTCATGTCGTAATTTTAATAAAATTTTGTCATAATATGTTTAATTTTATCGAGTAATGTCGAAAAATGGCATCGACTTATTCTGTGGATCTATACTAAGATCAAGTTTGAAGATGATCATAATCGGCTGGTTAGTTTACGAGTTGTGGTGCTCGAAAATTTTTTTATTTTTGAAAAATTTTGAATTCCGTATATTTTATGAAAATAATTTTCCAGATGTAGAAGATAGATGCCCAGATCCTCTAACTTGATTCAATTACCTTCAATTTAATCTATTATTCGTCTAGTTTTGATGATTTTTTTAATTAATTCCGTAATTTTGAAAATTTGAAAAAATTTTTCAATGAACCCATTTCGGCCGTTTTTCTTTAAATAATTTTTAAGCCGTAAAAGTTAGCTCAAATCTACTAAATTTCTTTTAAAGTTCACGAGATTATCTTAAATTTAAGCTATTGTTCGTCGACTTTTGATACTTTTTTCAATTTAGTCCGTAGTTGGGAAAATTAAAAAAAAATCAAGAATGAATTAATTTTTAGCTTTTATCATCAAATTACTTTTATCTGTAACAAATCCTATTTTTTAGGTAGATGTCTTTGAATATCTATTCGTTGTAGTCGGTCTCATATCGTTATTTGCAAAAATATAATAAAAAATAAATTTTAGGACAGACTGCTTTTTAATAACGTGTTTTTTTCAATATTCAAACAAGAAATCTACCTATCCATATCGAGTGTAGCCGAATGGCGCTTTTTTTTCTCAATAATCTTACACGTTTACAGTCAAAACATAAATTTTGAAGAATCTCGCGTGAGATTAGGGGAGGGGGGAGGGAGTTGAGGAAAATCTGACGAAATCTCATCAAGGGGAGAGGGGAGAGGGGGGGGGTCGAAAAATTCTCAAAAATGTCTCACGTAATTTATGGATGCGCCCTAAGAAAAGTATTCAAGGAGTCATTCAGGTTTCGGTGTTGGAAAGAAAGAAATATTCATGATTTTTAACTTCCCGCTAATAAAATTAAAAATTTAAAAAAATTGGGAAATTGGTTTTACCTTTTTTTTCGAAAATCGAGTTTTCATCAGATCTCAACGTTTTGAGGTCCTAAAAAGCTTCCCTGACTCTTCCCGCAGTGTATGTGTTTGTGTATTGACCTCTTATAACTTTTAAACTGCTTGTCCGATTCGATCAATATAAGCGGAGTTCCAAAGAGTTACATTGCCCTTAGATTTTTGATATAAGTTCAAACATTTCGATTAAACAAATTTTGAGAAATCTCAAAAGTAAAATTTCCAAAAATTGATTTTTCTTAAATATCTTCTAAATGGCTCAATCGATCGATTCTAAAAATCGATTCTAATCAGCTCTTAATCTCAAAAAAACACGTCGATTGCTACCAGTTTAGTCAAAATCGGTTAGGTCGTTCGTGATTTATCGTTGTCGAAAAAATTCGAAAAAAGTGTTTTTTCAATATTACTTCAAAATTTCTGGTATGATCAATTTGTGATTGAAAGTAAATTAGAGGATTCGAAAAACTGCGTCGAATGCTGCTAGCCGCGTAAAAATAGATTTTATTCATTTAAAAGTAATTGCTGTTTAAAAATTTAAAGAATAGTGTCTTATTAAACTTCTATCAGACTTCTGAGCTCGAAGAGCTAACTCTTTGAGCTTGGAGAGCTCAAGATAAAACATAAATTATATTTTTGAGCTCTTCGAGCTCAAAAACATTATAAGTGCAATTTTCAGCGCTTAGGTATCGAATTAGCGTAAAGTTGCATGTTGCACGGATGGCCTTTAGGGTCAATCGTTTACATAATTTTTTTTTCCCAGAAACTATCATAGATATCAAAATAAAATTTATTCAACTTGAAATACTCACTCTTAAACATCAAAACATGTCCAAATTTATTATATATATATATATATATATCTATATGAATAAACAATGGGTGAAGAGAGCTCCTCTAGAAGTTGGTATGTTGCTGACGTACATGATATCTTGATAACAGTTTATCTAAAACACAAAAACCAAAATTATTTACGCTTAATATATAAGTAGTTATTGCATCAGCGACGGAGATTAATATTTGTTAATGAATAACAAAATGACGGACATGAAAAAAAAACTGAGAAATTAGGATCTTTTTAACTTCCCGCTAAAAAAATCGAAGATTTTCAAAAATCGGGAAGTTACTGTTTTTACCCCGTTTTTCGAAAATCGAGTGTTCATCGGATCTCGACGTTTCGAGGTCCTAGGAAGCTTCCCTGACTATTCCCGCGATGGTGTCTGTCTGTATGTATGTAGGCATGTGTGTGTGTGTGTGTTTTTTTTTTTTTTTTTTTTTTTATTATAGAGGAGGTAAAATACATTTAAGTATGCCAGGACTTGGTGTTGGTGCCAGGACTAGGTGTTTGCCTGGGTATGTCGGACTCAGAAGTCAATACAGTCAACGCTCTCTCTGTATTTCTCGCCCGTACTGGACCATTCTCTGTACTTGACTCATCCTTGTCCATAAGAGCTGTGTAAAATCGTCAAATACGAAGAAAGAATGTGGTCAAATACAGAGAGCGGTCAAATACAGAGAGGTCCAATACAGAGAGCATCGACTGTATTATTTTGCAACAAAACCGACTAAACATCCTTCTCTCTTCTTTCCCCATAGATGTTACGGGGTAGACTGGATCGGAACTGCGTTAGCATTACTCTAATCCAGTCCATGTTGCGTCTCACGACGCCTACTTCTGGTTACTACTAGTTTCTAGTCCCTTTCTGCGATTTTTTCTTTTAAAACGCGTAGGCTGCGACAGCTGACTAGTTTTCTTCTTTTTTGATCATGCAGGTTACCAAGCTCTCAGGGGAAACCGTGGTGCCTATTGTTTCTTCGGTGCTGCTTCTGTCATCCGTCCACCAATCACACTCGAAGAACGTGTGCTCGGCGTTGTCAATTTTGTCTGGGCAGTATTTGCACGTTGGTGTGCTATGCAAACCCATCTTGAAAAAATAGGCATTGAACTGTCCATGTCCCGTCAATAGCTGGATCAGGAAGAAGTCCGTATCCCCATGCTTCCGAGAAAGCCAGAAGTTGATGTTTGGGATCAGGCGCGCCGTCTATCTGTCCGTCTCTCCCGATGTCCATCGGTCCTGCCATTCTTGCTGCGTTTACACCTTTACCCTCGTTTTTGCGTCCTTCATGTTTTCGTCACTATCTTTAGCGTCATAGAGTTTTGCTCTTTCGAACGCTGATAGGTTGATGGGCGCGGCTTCCGCAATGACCAATACAGCCTCCGAATGCGCCACTTCAAGAGTAAAATAAGACTTCCACAAATATTCTCAAAGAGATCTTTTTTCTGAGTTAAAAAAAAAGAGTGCTTACAGAAGTTAGAATTCGGAAGTCTTTTTGAGTTCAAAAATAAGATGTCTTGCAGAAATCAGAATTAAGAGCTCTTTACGACTTCAAATAAAAGAGTAATTATAGTAGTCAGAATTGAGAGCTCTTTTTGATTCCATACAGAAAATTTGCAGAATATTATTATTATAAATTAATAAATATTATTTATTCATGCTATAAATTTATTAATATTAATTATTAAATTATTAGTGTTGTTATGTAATGCTCATAATAATTATAATAATAATAATATTGATAAATTTATAGTACAGATAGATAACATTTATTAATTTATTATAGTAATAATTTTATTATATTGAAAATTACATAAATAAAAGATTTATATAACTTTTATTTTGGAACATTATATTTTTCAAACCATTGGTAGTTGATTCAAAACAATTATTTGCTTTATATTAAATTTTTTATTGTCTTAAGTACATTTTATGTTACTTGTTGAATTTTTTATTGTCTTAAGTACATTTTTTGTAACTTATTAAATTTTATATTGTTTTAAGTATATTTTATGACTTGTCTTTGGTTTTGTTTCCTAAACGATAATCAATTCTGTCACCACTATGCTGGAGCCATGATATAATAGTTGATTCAATCATGCCGTGCGAGCTTGCATGATTATTCTGAGTAATCGTATAATTTATAATATCGTTAGCCTGTATTCCCTCCAGGCATAAACAATTTTTTAAAATTCGTATATAAATTTGTCATTAAAGGTAAATTTGACTGAAAAAATTACTAGATAAATAATTAGATAGAAAATTCGTGCAATAGACTGGATAGCCAATAAAATTCAGATTTATAAAAACTAGTCTTCAGAAAAATTATTGTATAAAAGTATCGAATCGACGTTAAAGATGTATTAACAGAAGGTCAAGTGAATAGAATTAAAGTTCGTAGTTCGTCATTAAAAGGTGACTGAATGGTAATTCTGGACAGTGTCTCGGATAGCTTAAGGGAAGAGCAGTTGGCACGATACCAAAAGATCCAGGTTCGAGTCCTGGTCTGGGCCGTCCGAATTATTTTTTCAGTCAAATTTACTTTTAATGACAAATTTATATACGAATTTTAAAAAAATTGTTTATGCCTGGAGGGAATACAGGCTAACGATATTATAAATTATTAGATAAATAATTAGATGAAAAATTCGTGCATTAGACTGGATAGCCAACAAAATTGAGATTTATAGTATTATAAAAACCAGTCTTCAGAAAAATAATTGTATAAAATTATTATAATTACAAATTTTTCACAGTTATTTTTTCAGTGACCCGCATATATATTTAAATTAGAATTTATTCAGCCTATTTGGTCACAATGACTAGTGAATCTAATTCAAGCCAACAGATGGACATTCCATCTTCCCTTTATTGTTTGAGAGTTTTATACTCTTCATCACGTTAGTTCGATGGGAATCCATCAAACTTGAATTCTAGTAAAGCTGGAAGCTTGTGGTATCTGTTCGAGTTATAAAGATGTTAATTAAGTGAAAGATAGTGAAAGAAATTTGAATGAGAGCAAAGATGAACTTTGAAAAAATAAATGGGGTTGGTTCCCCAGCCAGGAATCGAACATGGATCTCCCTGATAACATGTCAGGAGCTCTATCTAGCTTAACTGGTAGATAGTCTCGGATAGTTTAACTGGTAGAGCATTTGGCGCGTAACCAAAAGATCCAGGTTCGAGTCCTGGTCTGGGCTGTCCGAATTATTTTTTCAGTCACTGAAAAAAGTTACACTGAGTAAAAATTTACATCTTTCTCTAATAATAATTGTCTAAACAAATTTTAATTGTTATCGTCACATAAATTTCCTCTGATAATATTGAGATTTCATACTGATAAAATATTATGGTAAACAATTAATAATGAAAAATTAGTCATTCTTCAACAATTTGGATCGGGTAGCTGGCTTATAATATTAACTATCTTTGATTTACTAAATTATTATTATTATTATTATTAAAAGATAGATAGTTATTATTATTATTCTAAGCCGAATACTCCCGATCCAAATTCTTGAAGAATGACTAATTTTTGATCATTACTTCTTCACCATAATATTTTATCGGTATGAGGTCACATACCATCAGAGAAAATTTAGGTGAAATTCACAATTAAAATTCGTTTATCGACAATTTTTGTTAAAGAAAGATGTAATTTTCACTCAGTGTAACTTTTTCAGTAACTGAAAAAATAATTTAGACAGCCCAGACCACGACTCGAACCTGGATCTTTTGGTTACGCGCCAAATGCTCTACCATTTAAGCTATCTGAAACACTGTTCGTAACTACCTTCTAGTTACCTATTATGTTCCACTGAGTAAGTCTCTTTTGGCCAAGGCTTTTAATATTTAAAGTATTTAATATATCTATATGTACATATATACATATAAAATACATATATATTAGGGTGGTCGTTAAAAATTAAATTTTTTCCGACGCCCAAAAAAATCCTTCCTTTTGATAACAAACTACGGGAAAAATTTTGCTTTTTGATTTTAAAGAAAAAGAACACGTGCCTCCGGTCAATTGAAGTTCTTTTTTCGATAAAATCATAGTTTTTTTTAATATTTGTCACAGTATTTGAATTTG
The DNA here is from genome assembly GCF_020080835.1 of Cotesia glomerata. Lineage (NCBI taxonomy): Eukaryota > Metazoa > Arthropoda > Insecta > Hymenoptera > Braconidae > Cotesia > Cotesia glomerata. The sequence continues at coordinate 15,427,206 of NC_058164.1, forward strand.
GACAAAAAATCATCAAAACAGGCTTGTAGGAAATTAAATTTTCTACAAAAGAGTTTTTTTCGGTTTTAGATGAAGTTCATATCCATCGAGATAATCTTATTAGTAACTTATAAACTCTATTAAGTCAGTCGTTTTAGCACTAAAAACTTTATTTTTCTGAAAACATAAACAATTTTTTCTTGGATATTCTATAAACTCACAGTAAGAAGGTCCTTTCCAATTCCTATCTCAATACCTTCCTCCCAATTATCCTGTTACGTGAATGTAGAACGCTTTACGTAATAATTACCGTAACTCCCATTCTTTCCAGCTTCAGAGCATTATTTAATTTTAAAAATGTGGAACGTAAGATGGACGATGTGGCTTAATGTATATAGAATAAGCAAAAAGGAAATTTGGTATAGACCGGGTAACTCAAATGGTAAAGTAGCTGACATGTCTTAGGAAGGTTCTGGGTTCGAATCCCAGTCCGAGCTATCCAAATTTTTCTTGCATATTCTATAAGCTCTTATTAAGAAGGTTCTTTCCAATTCTTTTCTCAATCCTTTTCCTCTCAACTATCCTGTTACGTGAATGTGGAACGCTTAACGTTATAATTACCGTAACTTCTATTCTTTCCCGCTTCACAGCATTATCTTATTTTTAAAATTAATTTTAAAAATGTGGAACGCCTCACGATTTTGCGTGGGAGAATAGCTGACATGTCTTCAGAAGGTTCTGGGTTCGAGTCCCAGTCCGAGCTATCCGAATTTTTTCTCGCATATTCTATGAACTTAGGTTAAGAAGGTCTTTTCCAATTCCTGTCTCAATCCCTTCCTCCCAATTATCCTGTTACGTGAATATGGAACGCTTCACGTAATAATTATCTTAACTCCTCTTCTTTCCCGCTTTACAGCATTATTTAATCTTAATTTATAGATTTAGACCAATTTAATAGTCTAGACCTTACAGAAAGGCGCTCTACTCTCCCAAATGGAAATATGAACAAGATTAGTTGTAGATAACTTACCGATAGAGATTTCATTTTAACCCGTCAGAACTCACATGAATTTTAGTGTCTTACTTGCACTACAGCGCCGCTCTATAAGTCGGATGTTGTTGTGTGAGCAAAATGCTTATAACGTGAGTGCTGACGGGTTAAAAATCATTAAATTGAAAATCATTTACCCATGTCAAAATATGAAGAAAATATCTAAAATTCAAGATATTTTGAGAGAATTCTTCATATTTCCGGAAATATAAAGTTTTTAGTGCAAAAATGACTGACTTAATAGAGTTTATAAGTAAACTAATAAGATTATCTCGATGTATATGAACTTTATCTAAAACCGAAAGAAACCTTTTGTAGAAAATTTAATTTCCTACAAGCCTGTTTTGATGATTTTTTGCCCAAATTTAAAAACTGTGACAAATATTTTAAAAAACTATCATTTTATCGAAAAATGAACTTCAATTGACCGGAGGAACGTGTTCTTTTTGTTTAAAATCGAAAAGCAAAATTTTTCGCATAGTTTTTCGTCGAAAGGAAAGATTTTTTTGGGCGTCGGAAAAAATTTAAATTTTAACGACCACCCTTCTATATATATATATATATATATATATATATATATATATATATATATATATATATATATATATATATATATATATATTCTAGCTGACCCGGAAAACGTTGTTTTGCCATGTGAATAATTTTTAGAAAATTTATAGTGTAGAAAAAAAATTACTAACTTATTGGAAGTGTATAAGGATGTGGAATATGAGTGAAAAAGGCCTGGAGCGCTGTGAACGATGAGGGAATGTTGTTTAAAAATAACAAAACACCAAACATTAACTGTTTTAATTTATTAAAAGTAATAATTATTTATATAATTAATTAATTACATAATATTAATCTCTTAATGCTGCAGCGTGAACAATATTTTTTGTTAGCCCGTCTAATCTCATGGTTTCATTGCGATCAGCTCGTGTATCGTCTGATTGTTCTTGACGCAATTGCACCATTCTCACACGCGCTCCAGTATTTTCTTCCTGAACTTGTTCTTCGGTTCTTTGGGCTCTTCTATTTCGAATGCTTCTAGATTTATTTGTATCACGGTTCAAATTGGCCTCTTTGCGTTTTGTTGGCATTGTTCACTGTACAATATAAAACACACATGAATAGAACTGATTGAATTATTTAATTATTTTATTTTTATTTATTTATTTACTTCTGGTAAAACATTCTATAGAGGTGCAAGAAGCACCTGTGCATAGACACCATTATTATATTAATCATTTATTTTATCTTTGATTACATTAAATATACATGTAAAAATTAGATAGTTTCACGAAAGCGAAAAATTATATGTTTCTTAATTATATCGAAAATACATATTGTTAGAAATAGTGAAAAAAAAAATTCTGTCGAAGTAAGAGCTCTTATAAGTAAACACAAAAAAAAATTTCCCAATTGTAATACAAATCTAACTTTCACCGAATTCGTTTTTCACCATTCCCAACAATATTTTTGTTATAAATAAGAAAGAATAATTTTTGATTTTATAATAAACGTAAAAAATAATTTATACTTACAACTCAATAGCCGTTGTTTGCGGGAACTCGTGACACGTGTAGAGTATTTTAGAGGTTATGTAAGTCACTTAATTAACTGATCGTGTGATTTACACTCAAAATTAATAATTTTATTAGTTATTAATGATTAATTATATTCAATAATATTAGTTATTAATAAATAAATAATAAAGTTACTTGAGAATATATTTGATATGAGAGTTACACTGAGATAGTAAAAATGTTTAACTACTACGCTTGACGCATAAACACTAATAATAGCCGAAAACTGTAGAGATAACATCCCTACTCCGTGCTGTTTACAGGGTGAGAAGTGACACCGGTAGACACATGGAGGGGATAACTTACCAAGTGATAATAATTGATGTTATCGAGCGGGATGGAAAATGATAAAATTATAAAAATGACTATTAAAAAGCAAGGGTTGGTGATAAAAAAGTGCAAATTTAGAGTTATATGTATTTTTTGATGCCACATAATAAAAAAATAAAAAAAAAAAAATTTTATCAAAAAAATAAAAAAAAAATTTTTAGGGTGAACACCCCTTATCACTTAGAGGTTAGAAAAATAGATAGTAGCCGATTCTAAGGCTTATTGAATATGCATAAAAAATTTCATGAGAATCGGTCAAGCCGTTTCGGAGGAGTATGGAAACGAACATTGTGACGAGAGAATTTTATATATATATATATATATATATATATATATATATATATATATATATATATATATATATATATATATTAGGTGATTCAAAAAAAAAAGAATATTTTTTTTCGTTTGGTACTCTGAAAAATAGGTCCCTAGACACCTCTAAGAAGGCCTCTCCAAGCATGAGTTCTTAATTGTAACTGGAAGGTCCTCCTTCTTACAGTTTTCTATTTTTTCTTATTATCAGATAGAAAAATTTATATCTCGCTTCCAACTACTTGAAAAAATATCTTGTTCCTTAAATTTTGTAGGAAATTGAATGCTCTACAAAAAAGGTCTCTTACGATTTTTTCGTAAACCCAACCGTTTAAAAGATATTAACGGTTAAAGTTTGATTATTTTTGGGAATATTTTTTATTTCTTATGAATTTTATAACTCAATGAAAAAATCATTATGAATGATGAAACCTCATAGTTTTGTAGGAAATTTACTGCTCTATAAAAATGGTCTCTTATGATTTTTCGATCAAGTTGAGCGTTTACGAGATATTCATCGTCAAACATCAATGCATATCAATTTTTCTAGTTTTTGATCAATAATTCGAAAAATTTCAATTTATTCTCTGAGTTTCAAGGAAATTTAGACAAATTTGAGTTTCTATAAATAGAAATATATTATGAACTATTTTTTAATTAGTTTTTTAGTCTTGGGCATGTTTGATTACATTAAAACAAAAATTAGTGCATTTTTTAAATATATAATTCAATTTAGTGTGTTTCACATGTGTTTCACTTTTTATCGAAGAATTTATTTATTTAATTATCAACTGCCATATAATTTTCAATATTTTCAACATAACGGTACACTTTTACTGTAAATAATTTCCTCTATTGCAGTTTGGGTATTTTTTCGATGTTCTTTGATAACTTGCAATAAGTATTGAATTGATCTTCATTTTTGTCAAGCATTGATTATACTCACTAACTAATGCAACAGCTCGTTCTGCTGAATCATTAACAACTTTCAATTGGTTAAAGTATTCTTTTATTTTCAATGTAACTGTCATTAGTAGGCCACGATTCAATATCTTTATCAAGGAAGTCATATGGTAAATCAAAGATTTTAAAGAGATTTAAAGACTTTTTAGAAACAAAGTCACTCAGACTTTTTTGCGTTAATGAATTCAAATCGTTTTTATCAATTATAAATTTTTAGCTTCAGAATCTGTACCGTTACGAGTATTAGCAGCTCCAACAATATTTTTTACTTCCAATGAAACGGTATCGTCAAATAATGATAAAATGGCAAGTTCATCACTTAAATACCATAAATGCAAAATCATTTTTTCAATAAGTTGCTGAAGAAATCAATGAATTGATATTTTTGTACTCGAATAAATTTTTCAAAAAATTCAAAACAAAAATCCCCTCGAACGAAAATTTTATGTATATTTTGTGAAAAACAATTTAAAAATACGCACTGAACAAATTTCATAATAATAAATGACAACGCGATTAAGATTTTAAATTATTAAAGATAAAATTAAAAAAAATATTTTTAGAATAAAAACTTTCAAATGAATTTTTGAACAGAAAACATCTATAGGAGTTGCTTTTATAATAGAAACTCAAATTTGTCTAAATTTCCTTGAAACTCAGAGAATAAATTGAAATTTTTCGAATTATTGATCAAAAACTAGAAAAATTGATATGCATTGATGTTTGACGATGAATATCTCGTAAACGCTCAACTTGATCGAAAAATCATAAGAGACCATTTTTATAGAGCAGTAAATTTCCTACAAAACTATGAGTTTCATCATTCATAATGATTTTTTTTCATTGAGTTATAAAATTCATAAGAAATAAAAAATTTTCCCAAAAATAATCAAACTTTAACCGTTAATATCTTTTAAACGGTTGGGTTTACGAAAAAATCGTAAGAGACCTTTTTTGTAGAGCATTCAATTTCCTACAAAATTTAAGGAACAAGATATTTTTTCAAGTAGTTGGAAGCGAGATATAAATTTTTCTATCTGATAATAAGAAAAAATAGAAAACTGTAAGAAGGAGGACCTTCCCGTTACAATTAAGAACTCATGCTTGAGAGGCTTTCTTAGAGGTGTCTAGGAACCTATTTTTCAGAGTACCAAACGAAAAAATATTCTTTTTTTTTGAATCACCCTAATATATATATATATATATATATATATATATATATATATATATATATATATATATATATATATATATATATATATATATATATATATGTCGGAGATAATATCGAGCTGGGTTTTCCCAGAGATAGAAAATTCCCAACATTTTAGTTTGTCTGTTAATTTTAAGCAAAATTGTAAAGCATAGAATATTTAGATATTATTTACGACTTAAGCTGAATATATTTTTATGGTTATGACGATGGGCTTAAGTCCGGAGTGACAATGGTCACCAAACGTAGCCGAGGTCACAGGATAGAAGTAAAAAAGTATATAGTTAGAAATATCGACAGACAATGAGGGCTGTCGAAATATTGTTGAGTGAATAAGTACTTAGGGTACTTGGAAGAGCAGTTCTCGTTGAACATTGGTCAAGTAAAGATCGCATACATCCTGCTGACCCCGGATTCGTTCTCGGTCTTATTTCCCCAACGTCTTTAACTGTTATATCAATCGTAGTAGAATATTTGTAATTAAATCTATCATTTGTACAAGTTAGTGTACGTTATATTTCAAATCAAGGTTTGTGTTATATTTGATTATTGTGAAATAAATAAAGATGGCTGAAAATGATCCAAAGGACTCCAATAATGCCCAAACCAGTATTCCTCCGACATATATATATATATATATATATATATATATATATATATATATATATATATATATATATATTATCGTGTGCGCTGTATAGTGTGGACGTGTTTTTACATTGGTGCATTTGGTGTGTTATTTGTAAATGATATTGTGGTTTACTGATATAGACAATTTATTTAAACTATATTTTTGGATACTGGCTTCTTTTTGAAATGATAATCGCTTGTATTCCTGACTGAACGGATTTTGTATTTAGGGAAAGCAGTTGCAATTTCTGATTTAGGTTAGTTTTGTTTTGGCTAACCTATTAGAAAAATTAAGTATGCTGCCATCTTGCGTTTGGTATATATATTGTGCTGCCATCTCACAATTCTTGTGACAATGTCTATGTCGTGTGGATTGTGCCTAAAAGTCATCAGTGACGCCGCATCAGCTGTCCAAACAACTGCTTATTGTAAACACTACTTTCATAACACATGTGTGAAGGTGCGATGTTGTTTACCATCTAAGGCACATGCGGCCGCTAAGGTTAAGGATTGCTGTCCGGCTTGTGTCACTGATGTGTCACCGATATTAAAGGAAATTTCTGAGAAGTTAAACAAAATAGATGGAGTAGACAAGAACGTGGCTAAGTTCGGAAAAAAGTTGGACAAGTTTGATGAAACTATGAAGTCAGTCAATGACAGGGTTGACAAACTGATTTCTGATTATGATATGTTGCAGAAAAGTGTCAAAGGTTTGGAGGCTAGGGTTTCTAAAATTGAGGAAGCTCAACCTGATGGTGGTAATAATCTTTTGGAAGAAGCTAGAGCTATTGCGAAAAATATTGCTGATGGTGATTTGAAGGCTAGAATGCTGCAGATGGAATCACGTTCACTTGCGGATGAGTTAACGATTACTGGTCTTCTTGAATTAGATGGAGAAAAGCTTCCCGACGTCGTTGTACAATTAACGCAGGCTTTGAAAGTACCAGTTACTGAAAATGAGATTGTCAGCGCGGAACGTTTGGGTAGGAAGAGTAACAGGAGCCATCGCAGTGCTTGCGTCAAGTTCACTAGCTTGAAGCATGTTGATGAATGCATTAAAAGTATTAAAAAAAACAAAGTAAAAGTTAGTACTTTGATGCCTGGGGTTCAGGTCCAGGATGCGGATACTACTATATATCTTCAACGTAGGCATCCGTCATCTCTGTATAAGCTCCGGCTCGAGGTCCGTAAAAAGTACCCGACAATCCATCCTAAAAACATTTGGATTTCGAATACTTCAGTAAATGTCAGGTATGCAGATGATGAACCACCTGTTAAGTTGAGACCTACAGTGGGAATAGGCCCACTGCAGGATTTAATTCAATAACAAATCACTGCTCCCTCACCATCTTCAATGTCCATCGTCTCATCGCAGAGTCCTTCAACTCGATTAAGTAATTTAAAAGTTTGCCATGTAAACGCTCAATCGCTCAGAAATGAGTGTCATTTTGAAATTTTTAAAGAATATTTTAGAGATCATAATTATGATATAATTGCTGTTTCGGAAACGTGGTTGAATCGGTTAATACCTGATAACATGGTGTCTCTCCCATATCACACTCTTTATCGCCATGATCGCCATCTTCGTAGTGGAGGTGGGGTAGCTCTTTATGTGCGAAATAATATTAAAGCTAAATATGTTGCATCTTCAGCAAACTCAGAAGACAAACATCCGGAGTACTTATTCCTTGAAATATTGAGTTTATCAAAGCAAAAGATACTAGTTGGTATGGTCTATAAACCACCTAACATAGGACATTTAGATGATTTAGAGGAGGAGATGGAAAACATAATGGTGCCATTTAATAACATTATTATTGTTGGAGATTTAAATTCAGACTTAAGTAAAAAGAATTTTTATGGTGATCAACTGCAGAAGTTTTGTGATTGTTTAGACTTGCATATTGTTGAGTATGCTCCTACTCATCACTTACAAAACTCGGATTCTTGGATTGATGTTTGCATTGTGGATGATCTGTCCAATGTGTTGGCGTCAGAACAATCTTCAGAGCCATTTATTTCTGATCATGACTTAATTTCTGTGACTTATAATTACAAAGTTGAATTACAACAGCTGAACAGCTTTACATTCAGAAATTGGAATGCTATTGATGATGATAAGCTGCGAGAATTGTGTGAAGATATTGATTATGAAGCTCTGAAGGAGCTGGGCTCAGTTGATGAAATGAAAACTTGTTTACATGCACACCTTGAACGTATTATAAATGCTATTGCGCCTGAAAAATTGGTTGATCCGCGTCGACCACCGGCTCCATGATTCACTGATGATATTAGAAGTCTCCAATGTCGGAGAAATAAGCTTTATCGCATCTACAGAAGGACGGGTTATGCTTATAAAGAGTACTCTAACGTCAGGCGATGGGTTAAAAAACGTATTACTGAAGCAAAGAAAAAATACTTTGACAATCAATTAATTAATGCAAAAAACTCGAGGGAGCTTTGGAATAATCTAAGAAGATTAGGCATTGTTAAACAGAAAAAATCACAAACTATTATAAAAGTTGACTTGAATGAATTAAATGAATTCTTTGCACGTGCGTCGGGTAATGTCATCGATTCAGATGTTGACACGTCAGACATATTATATATATATATATATATATATATATATATATATATATACTAGCTGTTACCCGCCCGCTCCGCTGGGCATTTCATAGAATTGTATTTTTAGAGATCTAGACTTAAAATTTAATGGGAGTATTGTTTAGATTTGTACAGATTTCAAATTTCATCAGATTGGCCCGTACCTTTTATCCCTGTGATTATTCTAGCTAATATTCATTGTAAATTTTAATGTGCAATCACTATGACATTCCAGTGGTTTTTTTCCAAAAATGAATAATGACTGAAACAAAGAAAAAAATTTGAAATGATCATTGAAAGTTTCAGTTAAAGTAATTGCGCGTCTCCTAAGTGAAGTTGAAATTTGGCTAGCTTAAAGCGTGACGAATTTTGCCGTTAATTTAAATTTCCTCCGTGACATCAATTTTTCATAGAAACTTATTCGTACATGTTTTTAACGAATTCTCTTAGAATAAATAGCTAAATTCCTTTTTCACATCTCAAGTGCTTAGAAAATGCATTCATTTCAATCTGTTACGTTCCCGCGATCCGGTAATAAGAACAATTCATGGGTTATGTGATCAGCAAAAATAAAATGTATGTAAAATTCTTAGTCCGTTGAGTGAATAGCTACATGTAAAGTTAAATTTTGGAAACCTTACAATGACTTTTTTTGCCGCTGCCAAAGAGACGATTGTTGTGAGAAAATATAATTATTAAAAAAGGAAAATATTTAAATCCGTTGGCCCTGGAGGCCATTCCCGTAAGTTCCTGTTTCTCTTGAGATTCTATCAAATTCTATATCTGTAGGAACTGTATTTGAAAAGTATAAATTTTTTGACAATTATCACTCCCACACTCTTATATGGGAGAGGAATTTCATAAGATCCTATTCGAGAAAATTTCTACATTATAAACAAAGGTTTCAACAAAACTTCAAGTCCATAGAAACTTTTGTTTGGAAATGAGAGATTTTCATTGTTAACACCCCCGCAATCCCTTCTAGGGTTAGAATTCGAGAAAATCCATTCTTAGCTGAACTTGACATCATACACGAAGATTCTCACCAAATTTAGAGTCTGTAGAAGTTACAGTTTGGAAATTAAAATTTTAGATTTTAGCACCCATCCCCGCAATTCCTATCGGAAATAGTCTTTATTGAAGTTCATTGTGAGATGATCTCTACATGAGAAACAAAAGATTTTTACCAAATTTAGAGTTTTTAGAAGCTATATTTTGGAAATTAAGATTTTTTATTGTTAACACCCACCCCCGCGATCCTTATTGGAGGTAATTCGTTGTAAAGTCCGTTCTTAAATAATTTCTATATTATATGTAGAAGACTCTTACTAAATTTGGGGTCTTTAGGAGCTATAGCTTGGAAAATAAAAATTTTATTTGTTAACAACTACCCCCACAAACCCCTGTGAGGTGAACCATCGTGAAATTCGTTCGTATATTATTTCTACATCTCTTACAGAAAATTCTTACCCAATTTGGAATATATGGGAGCTGTAGTTTACAAACGGGAATTTTTTATTGTTAACGCCCCCGCAATTCTCTTTGAGGTAGAATATCGTAGAATTCGTTCATAAATTATTTTTCCATCACTTACAGAAAGTTCCTACAAAATTTGGAGTCTGTAAGAGCTACAACTTTAAAATTCAAAATTTTCATTGTTTATACCCATCCCCGCAACCCCTGTGGGGTGAGATATCGTAAAATTCGTTTATAGATTATTTCTATATCTCTTACAGAAGATTCCTATCAAATTTGGAGTCGATAGAAACTATAGTTTAAGAACGGGAATTTTTCATTGTTAACGCCGTCGCAAACCCCTTTGGGGGAGGAATTTAATAAAATCCATTCTTAGCTGAACTTGACAGGAAAATTATACCGTAAGATTTCTACCAAATTTAGAGTCTATAAAAGTTACAGTTTAGAAATTGAAATTGAAAATTCTAACACTCACCCCCGCAATCGCTATTGAAGGTAGAATTTATTGAAATCCTCATTTAGATCACTTCTACATCACACATAGAAGACTCTCACCGAATTTGGAATCTGTAGGAGCTATAGCTCGGAAATTTAAAATTGTAATTGTTAACACCCACCCCCGAAATCCATATTTGGAGTAGGTTATCATTAAATACGCTCTTAGATCATTTATACCTCAAATATAGCAGATTCTTACCAAATTTAGAGCCTATGGGAGCTTTAGCTTAGAAATTTAAAATTTTCATTGTTAGCACCCACCCCCGCAATCCATATTTGGAGGAGGTTGTTATAAAATCCACTATTAGATCATTTCTGGATCACATATAAATGATTCCTACCAAATTTGAAACCTATAGGAGCTATAGTTTAGAAATTTTTTACTTTCATTGTTAACCCCTAACCCGCAATCTTTATTGGGGATGAGTTATCATAAAATCCGCTCATAGATAATTTCTACATCACCTATAGGAGATTCCTACTAAATTTGGAGTAGATAGGAGCTATAGTTTAAAAATGGGAATTTTCCATTGTCAACGCCCCCGCAACCCCCCTTGTGGGTGAATTTCGTAAAATCCGTTCTTAGCTGACCTCTACTCGGCGAAAGGAATATTCCTACAAAATTTCAAATCTCTACGCCTTATGGTTCCAGAGATATCGTGATGAGTCAATATATAGGTGGAAATCTCATATATATATATATAGAATAGAATATATATATATATATATATATATATATATATATATATATATATATATACAAACAATTGAGTTTGCCTCTCCCTTAGTATACGTTGGCGTGCCACCGGTGTTAAGAAGGATCACGTCCAGTGTTGCCATTGCCTCGAGAAGTGTGTGTGTGTGTGTGTGTTTTTTTTTTTACAGAGGAGGTCAAATACATTTACGTATACCAGGACGAGATGTTTGTCCTGGGTATGTCGGACTCGGAAGTCAATATTTCTGACAACAATACCGACTAAACATCCTCCTCTCTCTTTCCCCATAGATGTTACGGGGAAGACTGGATCGGGACCGCGTTAGTATTACTTCAATCCAGTCCGTGTTGCATCTCACGACGGTTGCTTCTAGTTACTACTCTCTTTCTGCGATTTTTTCCTTTAAAAGACAATGCGCATAGGCTGCGACAGCTGACCAGTTATCTTCTTTTTTGATCATGCAGGTTACTAAGCTTTCAGGGGAAACCGTGGTGCCTATTGTTTCTTCGGTGCTGCTTCTGTCATCCGTCCACCGATCACACTCGAAGAACGTGTGCTCGGCGTTGTCAATTTTGTCTGGGCAGTATTTGTACGTTGGTGTGCTATGCAAACCCATCTTGAAAAAATAGGCATTGAACTGCCCATGTCCCGTCAATAGCTGGGTCAGGAAGAAGTCCGTTTCTCCGTATTCCCGGGAAAGCCAGACGTTGGTGTTTGGGATCAGGCGTGCCGTCCATCTGCCCGTCTCTCCCGATGTCCATCGGTCCTGCCACTCTTGTTGCGTTTCCGCCTTTATCATCGTTCTTGCGTCCTTCATGTTTTCTTCACTGTTTTTAGCGTCATAGAGTTTCGCTCTCTCAAACGCGAGTAGGTCGATGGATGCGGCTCCCGCAATGACCAATATAGCCGCCTCGGAAACCGTTCGATAGGTTTCGGTAGGTTTTCTGTTTCAATATGTCTGCCCATATTTCTGCTCCATAAAGCAGTACCGATTGGACTACTTCTAGAAGAACTCTTCTTTTTTTGGTTCTTCGTCCTATAGTGTTGGTCATGATTCTTGCTAGGCTAGACACCGTCTTGCTGGCTTTCTTGCATGCACTGTCAAGGTGTTCGCGGAAAGATAGGTTCTCGTCTATTATTGCCCCTAGATAGCGCAGGGCCCTTGTTGACGTCAGTGTTGTTTCTTCCATATCCACAGCGAATGGTTTTGGGAACCATTTTTGATGTGTCAGAACAACCGTCTCGGTTTTATGCTTGGCGAGTTTCAGGTGGTGTTTATCAAGCCAGGTCTCGACGGCGTCAATGGTTTCCCGGATCAGTAATTCGGCCTCTTCTACGCTGTTTACTACTATCGTGGCCGCAACGTCGTCTGCAAAGCCCGTTAGCTCTACTCGCTTTGGTAACGAGATTTCAAGAAGCTCGTCGTAGTCCGCATTCCATAGATCGGGCCCTATTATTGAGCTTTGCGGTACACCAGCCGTTATAGCGTATTCTTGTGGGCCTTCCGTAGTTTCCGCTATTAGCTTTTTTTCGTCCAGGTAGTTGTTGACTAGTGCCAGATTCTCTGGCTCCGTGTCAAACTTGTGCTCCAGAGCATCAAAAATGTCTCTCTAATTTGCGCTGTTAAATGCGTTTTTGACATCTAGCGTGAGGAGGAGACACACTTTACGAGCTTTGAGACTACCAGACCATACTTGTGTTGCTGTCTTTATAACTTTCTCGATCGCTCCGACTGTCGAACGACCTTTCCGGAAGCCATGCTGGTTGGTGGCAAAACCTCCAGCACGGTCGATGTCGTTGCGAAGTCTCCTTGCGGCTATCCAAAATTGATACAAAAAATCTCAATATAATATATAAAGTAGTGTGTTAAGTAGTATATATAAAGTATATATATAAAGTAGTATATATAATATAGTGTGTTAAACACTCAGTCACTCAATCACTCAATCATCACTAAATTCTAATACAATGAATACATATTATGATCTATCAGATTGTAAAAAATATTCATAACAATCAGTTTGAAACTCCATATACGTTGGTAACGTCGCACAATCAGCTGATAATTGATTCCAGATTTTAACCGCAGATATCAAGAATGATTTTTCATACTTCGCTGAATGATAAACCGGTAACTCAAGATAGTCTTGACGAATATCTCCTCGGCGTAGGCGAGGCTCAAGAATTTCTAAGTCTCGCCTAATTAGAGACTTTGGATTAAGATACAATGCTTTATAAATGAGACACGATAAGAAAAATTTACGCCTAGAACTAAGTGTCAGCCAACGAAGCCCAGTATAATATTGAGTAACATGTTCATACTTTGATATTTTAAAAATGTATCGTATACAAGCATTTAATTTTCTCTGAAGTCTAGTCTGTTGTTGACCTGTAATATCAGTATAAATAGCCGCGCAATAATCAAAAATATGATAAATTAGAGTAGTGACCAATCTTTTCCTAACAGGCAATGAAAAAACATCTCCATTTATCTTTAACCCGTCAGAACTCACGTGAATTTTAGTTTCTCACTTGCACTACAGCGCCGCTCTATAAGTCGGATGTTGTTGCGTGAGCAAAATGCTCATAACGTGAGTGCTGACGGGTTAACTGTGCAAGTACTCTCATGCTACTTTTGCAAACCTCAGTAATTTGTAAGGACCAAGTTAGAGTGTCTTGAAGTATGACTCCTAGATACTTTACTGATTTACAATAGTCAACTATAGTATCATTTACAACTATATTTGGAATCACTTCACATTGAACATCAGCCAATTTTTGTGCTGATCCAAAAATCACTGTCTTTGTTTTGTTAGGATTTAGTTTAAGACCGTTTATAATACACCACTTCAGAATTATAGCAATTTCCTCATTCAGAATTCTTACAGAGCTTTCTATATCACAAGGTTTACATGTTAAATAGACAACCAAATCATCAGCATAAAACAAGTGCTTACAGCGCTTAAGTAATACACCCAAATCTGTAACATAAATGGAATAAAGTAGTGGTCCAAGGACACTGCCCTGCGGAACACCACTCGAAATTTCTTTCCAGTCTGATATACCAAAATTATCAATTCTAATTGCTTGCAGCCTATCTTTTAAGTATGATACAATCCAATCAATAGCAAGATCTTCAAAACCTATAGCCTTTAATTTAAATATTAAAATCTTATGAACAACAGAGTCAAACGCTTTGCTGAAGTCGAAAAATACAGCAATAGTAATCATTGTGTTATCAATGCCTAATCTAATATCATCACATAACCTCAAAACAGCTTCCTGTGTATTCAGACCTTCCTGAAAGCCAGTTTGGTAATCATCAATAATTCCATTGACAGCTAAATAATTAATAATTTGATCATGGACACATCTTTCTAGCGCTTTTGACAATGTACAAGTTATTGATATTGGCCTATTAGTCTATACTGAAATTTAAACACAACAAAGCATGCGTAAATCAGAGCGAAAGAATAACGCGTCCACACTACTCCGTATACTATACTGTACGCTTCCAGACCGCGGGGAACGTGCCAGTTGTCAAGCATGCGTTGTAGGTGTTCAGGAGTATGTTTGAGTGTTCTAGGGCTACAATCTTGATCACCGTTGCCGGGATGCCATCAGTTCCAGGTGCCTTTCCTGTTTTGAGTGACTTGGCCGCATCTTGTAGTTCCTTAGTTGTGAAGGGTGTTCCTTCGCTGTTTTTAGCGTAGTGTTTCTTCTCCCGTGGCGGGTGTTTGGGGAAAACTCCGCTACAATGCTGTCCATTAAGGCAGGAGACTCCGGTGTTTCTGGTGAAGCCTTCCCAAGTCGTTTGGTGACAATTTGATAGGCTTTGCCCCAGATGTCCTTGTCGAGATCATTACAGATCTGTTTCCACAATATCGCTTTTCTTGCTTTAATGGCTCGGTTTAGCATCTTTTTTGCCTGCTTGTACTCTTTTGAATACAAGTCCTCGCTTGGGGAGCGTTTTGCGGCTCTCGTTGCGCAGCGACGGAGCTTATGACATCTTTTGCGAAGTTCTGCTATGTCTGTTGACCACCAGTACGCCGGCCTGTGGAAACTCCTATTTTTCAGCCGCGGCATAGAGGCGTCACATTCGGCAGCAATCTCCTTCATTATATTTAGCACTGCCTTTTCCGTCTCGCTGCAGGTATCCGGAGTCGGGTTGTTCTGAAGGATAGACCAGCTTCGTGCAATTGAGGCTCGCAATGCCTCTGGATCAAGCCTTCTGGCATTCCACTTTCGCTTAGAAAGGTCGCATTGTGAAACTGGAGTAGATGACAATCCAACGTTGAATGTCACAAACTAGTGGTCACTGCCACTGTATTATTCGGATACAGTCCAGTCTTCGATCATGTTGGCAGTCCTTGGAGTCGCCAGAGAAATGTCGAGGATGGACTCTTGGTACCCTGGTCTTTTAAAGGTCGTGGTGTTCCCGGTGTTCAGCACTATGAGGTCGAGTCTAGCCGCGACGTCAGTGACCTCGTTACCTCTGGTGTCGGAGAAAGCAGCGCCCCACTCAGCCGATTTAGCGTTGAAGTCTCCGGCTACGATGACTTCGCCGTTGAACTTAGTGACCGCATCTTCTATATTTGCGAGTTTCTGTCGGAACACACTAATCCCTTCGTTAAGTGAGAGATAGACGCTCATGAAGTAGGTTGTGGGGATTTGAATCCAGACAAAACCTGCTCCACTTCCGCTGTTGTTGACGGTAACGTTCTTTGTGTTCACAATCTAAATTGCTGCCGTGTCAGTTTCGTCTGCGAACCATGCTTTACCGATATTTAGATATTGCTCGCAGATAAAGCAGACGTCGATTTTATCTTCAAAGACACGCTGGCGCAGCAGGTTTTGCGCCAAGGCACACCTATTTAGGTTGCCTTGTAGTATGCGTGTCATTTCTGCCCTCTCTTGGCTTCTGCAAGTGCTGTGCGGAATGCCCTGCAAGCTCCAGTGCCAGAAATATGGCATAAACCATCCTGGGCATCTTTGTCTGGAGCACAAAGGAAGCATTTTGGCTTCTCCGTGCAGTTTACGGCCTTGTGGTTCTCTCCGCCACATTTGTAGCAGCACCTGCTTCTGTTTGGTCCCACACACTGGCGTGTTTGGTGTCCAAAACTAAGACATTTAAAACAGCGGGTTACTTTTGCAACTGGGCGTATACGACAGTTCACCCAACCGATCATTATATGGGCCTTGTAAAGGGCCTTAATCGCACTGGCCTCGTCTACTTCGCAGAAGGCTGCCCGATTTCCTTGTGGTGTGGGTTTTGTCAAATTTACCCGTTTGACCTCCAGGCTGTCAGTGAATTCACGTTTGAGTGCTTCACGGACTTCGCTCTCGGTAGAGATTTCGTCCAAGTCGAGGATCTCGATCGCTGTTGTTGGTGTTAGCGTCTTGACCGTGCTGATGTTTGCAGTGGCTGACCTTACTGCATCGGTGAAAGCCTTGCTGTCTTCGGTCTTTCGAGTCATTTCAAGGAGAACGCCTCCATGTTTCGTCATTTTAATAGACTTTATGTCTACGCTCATCTCGACAGGGCTTACCTTGGCCTTGATTTCCTTTAGGATATCGGCATAAGTTTTGCCGTCTACTGGTTGGACAAGAACAGCCTTAGTTCTTGTCTTCTTTCTTCTAGGTTTCTTAGAGGCACCCTTACTTGACTGGTTTTGAGCTTTATTAGGGGGAGCTGTTGTTTCATGCTCTTTTTCCTTCTTCTTCCTATTTCGGTCCACTGTAGTCCAGACGTCCTCCCGGGCTGTCTTTTTCTGTGGTGGCTTTTCGATTATTGAAGAAGGGCTGGATGTGGACAGCTGCCTCTTCTTGTTATTGTCCTTTCCTTGCTATAGTAATTTTTTAGGAGTGACCAAAGATGGCTGTGGTTTTTTGGTCAGACTCGGAGTTGTTTGGGTCGTTGAGGCCGACATGCCTGGTGATTTGTTGGCTAACCTATATGCTGTAGTGATAGATGTAACCAATTTTCTAATCTCATGATGGAGATTCTTCTTGTCTTTTATAAACTCGGCTAACTCTTCGATCTTGATGCCGAGCCTCTCCATTGGTGACTGTTAGCCTGTAACGGTCGGTACAGAGTTGATTCTTCCTCGGTAGGTTTGATTAGTGACAGGAGCAAAAGGTCCTCCACTTTTTGGAGGAATGTTGCTCAGCTGTCCGTTCTCTGCCATCTGGGCTGATTTCGTACTCCCTGTAACCTTGCTAGCATTGCTAGACAGTAGAGCCATGGGGTCTACTCCGCTGTTCAAACGGTCGCTTGATAACGACGAGTTCAGGCCCGTTTGCACGCCTTCCCTCGCCGGCACTGAGGTATCTCCTCTCTGCACCGTAGACGATGTTTGAAATTGATTTCGCATTTTCATATCATCTTTTGCTAGGTTTTGGTCCACCCCGAGTATTCTATTTCCTCGGTACCCGACGCATCTGGCGTGCAGATATACCGGGCATTCCCCTATCCGCCACCTGGGGAGGCGCCCGATGCGGGACCCAGCAAGCCTGACACGCTGTGTGTGTGTGTGTGTGTGTGACTCACTTATAACTTTTGAACAACTCAACTGATCGGAACATACCAAACGGATTTTTAGAGAGTTCTCTCAAGCTTAGATTTCCTGTGAATTTGAACCGATTCAAACCGATAGATTTTGAAAAATTTTTTTAATTTAAAAAAAAACAGAAAAAAATTTTTTTTGAAAGTGTTTTTTTTTTGGAATAAGTTCAAAACAGCTTTATCGATCAACTCCAAAAACTAATCCGCCCTCAACCTTGAAAAACCACGTCAATCGCCGCTAATCCGGTCAAAATCGGTTGATTCGTTCGAGAGATATCGTGAACGAAAGAAAACCGAAAAAAGTGTTTTTGGAACGAAGTTCCTTATCGCGCGTTGCGAAAGGGGGCTAGACGGAAAAAATTAAGACCAAAATATGTAACGACACTTTTTGCTATAGTTGTAAGCCGTGCGGCGTGCGCATGTTTCTCTGTCTCTATCTCTCTCTCTCTCTCTGTAAGTACATAAACACACTAAATTTTTCGCTCTGTCTTTAGAACATTTTTTTGCTTAAAATTGCCCCCGGGCATTTTTTGTTTCAGAAATCTTGCAAGCAACAAATTGCAATCTACAGATTGACATATAAATTTTACTTATTTGTTCGTTGTGGATTGCATAATAATTAAATATCAATTTCTCATTATTGAAGAGGTTAAGTTAGCAGTGATTTTGTGTGCAGTGGACTGTTAGCCAAATTAGCGTCAGTTGATGTCAACTTTCACTTGAAGTTTACGAGCTTTCGAAAACATCATCGATTTGATAACTACTCTGTTGGTTACTGTCATCAATTTGACTCAATTATAGTTGAGTACTTATACAAGACCTACAGTGTGTGCATCAAGAAAGTTTAAGTGACACTATTCATGACTGGTTAATTACCTTTCACTTTACCTTGTATCAGTGATGACTTGTCAGTCGTGGTAACCTACCATCGAAATTGCTACAAGTGGCATCAATTTGTTGTCGTCGGAAAAGTAGTAAGATACATATAGTGTTTGTACATAGGATAGTATTTACACTAAACTGACATCTTAAATTGGTTATTTGTCCAGTATCTGACTAACAATTTATAATTTAACGTTAAAATTGTCTAATCATTTTTAAGGCCATATTACAGTATCCTTGGTATGCCATTAGCGTCTGATATATGTGTCAAATGTAAGAGACCTATCAAATCATCTGTTATTTGTAACACTTGTCAACAGCATTTTCATCCTGGTTGTGCACGAGATTATGTAAAAAACAGGCCGCTCACTGATTGCTGCAGAAAACAATTTAGCTATCTCCTGGGAAACTTAGATGCAAAAACGAAACTTGCTTCGCTAAAATCTACTAGCTCCAACACCTCTTCAGTTTCTAGCTTCAAGTCTGCCAGCTCGTCTCCTCTTGATCCTACATTTAAAGCTCGTGGATCTACCTCACTTGTTCGTTCATCCACAGCTCGTGTTTCGACCTGTTTACAATCACCCATCACTCCAAATACACCGATATCACCTGGTTCAGACGCAGTATTTAATACCTCTATAACCTCACCAACGATGTCGTGCTTGCCAGTTAATTGGGCTGAAAAGTCTCTGGATGATAAAATTACTCTTCTGATGGAGAAATTTTGTAATTCAGAAGTCACGACCAATGAAAAACTAAACGATTTGAGTGTGAAACTGCTCGAGGTCAAAGAATCACAGAAGCAAACTGCTGCAAACCTGACAGAATTAACTACCAATGTTAGGAAAAATGCTGAGTCAATTGCTGCAATCAGCTCAGATCTTTTGAATTTGAAAGAAACGCGAAAATCTGATTTGGAGCAAATTTCTAAAAGACTATCTAATATAGAGAAATCAGCACCTGTATCGTCTGTTCCTCAGCAAGTTTTGGGTAGCACTTCTGAACTGGTGATTTCAGGTATTCCTGATACAGTTGCAAATAATTTAACACCAGGTGATATTTCAGCTGCAGTGTTGAAAAGTCTAGAGTTGCTAAATCTGATTGGTAATGTCTTGAATGCTCGTAAATTTGTAAACAAAAATAAGCAATTGCGAAATCAGAATACACCTAATACTCACTCTTATATTATCTCATTGATGTCAACTCCTGCTCGTGATTTCATCGTCGATAAGAAGCGCAAGTTAGGAAATCTTTTAGCAAAAAAAGTTTTTCCTGTACAAGTTGATGTGGCTTTTAAGGGTTCTATCTACGTTAATGAATTTTTGCTTCCTGAGACTCATCGATTGCTACTGAAAACCAAAGAAAAGGCGAAGAATAGAAATTTCAAATTTGTCTGGGCTAAATGTGGGCAAATTCTTGTTAAGAAGGATGAGGATTCGGAAAGGCTTATTATAAATCATGAATCTGATCTCACAAAGCTTGATTAACATCTAATTGATTCTGCGAATATCTCTATTAAGAATACTTTCTCATCATTAACTGTACTAAGTTTAAATGTAAATAGTGTTATTGGTCACATTGCTCAGTTCATTGATTTAGTTGATAATACAAAACCTGACATTATTATCCTTGTGGAAACCTGGTTAAAACCTACCTTAGATGATGAAATTTTTTCACTGGATGATTATTTTATCATTCGTAGGGACAGAATCCTGAAGCATACAGATACTGATCGCTATATTCAAGGTGGAGGTGTGGCTTGTCTTATTCACAAATCATTAAAAGCTAAAGTACTCCATATTTCAACTTCTGATCATATAAATCAACCGGAGTATTTTATTGTTGACGTAATTTTAACTACAGGATCTCATCTTCTGCTATCTTGCATCTACCGAAGACCAAAAGGACTCTTTCTCAATGAGTTCTTTGATATTTATTCCAGACTTGCATCAAACTATAATAACATTATTATCGCTGGTGATTTAAATTGCAACTTGTTGGAAGATACCTACACTTCGAACCATCTAAAGAATTTCATAGCTGAATCATCACTTTATTGTGTACCCTATGGTGCTACTTTTCACAAAAACAATTGTGATTCCTGGTTGGACGTCATTTTACTGGATAATGAAACCAAGTTATCCTCGTTTATGAAATCTGAGTTCCCGTTTATTGATGGTCATGACTACTTACTCTGCCAATACAGACTGGATAACTTAAAACCTCTTCCAAAGAGATTAACCTTCAGGAACTTTAAAAACTGTGATCACCTGGCCTTATCAATTGGCCTTATCAATTGATTTGAGCAAAGCTTTCGACTATGTTGATCCCAAAAATATACTGATTGCGCTATTTGAGCTTGGTTTCTCAATGGAAACAATAAATTGGTTCTTCTCTTACTTGTCGGGTCGATTTCAATCAATATTAAACGATCTTGGGACTCCAATTCAACTACTCAAAACGTCATCTGGTGTTCCGCAGGGATCTGTTCTGGGTCCAATCCTGTTTCTAATAGTAATGAATTCTGTGGCTCAGCGGCTGGTATATTGCAAGCATGGATTGTTTGCTGACGACAAATATATATACTCTCACTTCTTTTTCTATCAGTTACATGATGCTATCTGGAGGGTCAACTCGGATGCACAATCAGTCGCTGACTGGGCAAGAGACCATAGATTGGAAATCAACCTAGCTAAAACAAAGGCTATGATCTTTGGCTCTAATAGTAAGTTGAAAAAGCTTGAGGACTTGGATCTGCCACCAATAGTAGTAAATGGTGTCATAATACCCTACGTTAACTATACCAAGTGCTTAGGTATTCAGATAAGCAGAAATCTGTCATGGAACTACCACGTCACTCAGATAGTTAGTAAAGTGAACTCAGCTCTGCATTGTCTCAAAGTAAGGAAAAATATCTTTTCAACTCCTATAAGGAAATTACTAGTATCAGCAACCATCTTACCACTCGTTGACTATTGTTCCGTTGTATTGGTCGACTCAACTTCTGATAACAATTTAAAACTACAACGTGCGATTAACTGCTCTATCAGATTTATTTTTAATCTCAAAAAAGATGAGCACATTACACCTTTCAGACATGAGCTGGGATGGTTGTCTGTAAAGTATCGCCGAATGTACTACATGAGCTGTTATTTTTACAAGTTACTTCAAGTCGAAAAGCCCAAGTACTTACGAGAGCTATTCATTGAAGACATTGATGTTAGACGTTCCAATAGGCTAGCAGCTAAAAAACATACTTCCTTCAAGATACCTCATTTTGCAACCACCTATATGGAACACTCCTTCTTGATCTCCGTGATTCGTCTGTGGGAAGAACTACCAGAAGAAATCGTAAACTCAAGTAGCAGTGAAGTCTTCAAAAATAAAGTTTTTGACTATTTGCTAAATTTAGACAGTTGATAAATTGAACAGTTGATAGATTAAATTTGTTGATTACAGTACTTGTATACTAATTAAAAAATTTAAATTGAGATAATAGTCGAATCAGTTTAGAAAAGTTTAAAAATGGTTAAAAGTTTTTTTTTTTTTAAAGAAAGTAAATTTGAAATATTATTTTTGCAATATTATTCTAAAATTTAGGTTAAGAACTATGTACTTACATTTTGTATTTAAATTGCCATTTGGCCTGTGCCTTAGCATAAATAAATTTATCAATCAATCAATCTCTCTCTCTCTTAGCTTTAGATCATTAAGATTATAAAATTATGAAGCCATATTATCATATTATTGTTAATTATAATATCACTAATTTATTGAAAAATCGTTAAAGAGTAAATAAGTAGTGAGATCTTTTGTATAGTGATAGGAGTTTTCAGTTGAATCTGTCGTATATCTTATATTGTTTTTTACACTTTATAATTATGTTCATTATTATGTATTCTCATTTTTCACTAGTATTTAATTTTAAATATTCTTTACTTGTATCATGTATTTAAAATTTGCCATTTGGCCTGTGCCTTGGCATAATAAAACACCAATCTAAATCTAAATCTAAATCTAAATCTTATAGAAAGCAAGCCAGTTCCCTGATAGCCACACTTACTATAAAAATACTTGTAGTATAGGAAGTTTAGTCAAAGTTAATCTTAAGTTTACTCCAAGACTTGTACAGTAAAACTTATATACAATTTGTGTTGAAATTGTATAGTAACTTAACGTTAATCTACTGCCGCAATTTGAATCTAAGTTTTAACCAACTTTTAATCTATAAAAAAGTTATTGTTAAGTGGGAATATTTTTTAATAAAAAATAACTGTAACTTTAACTGTAAAATTTATATAAAAATTAATGTTACTTCAAGTTATATTTATTTGGACCTTCAAGTTGATTAGAAAACCATGATTTAAAATCGTTTTTTGCTAGTTAATTGTCATTCACTTCTTATAAAAAATTAATGAAAAATAATAAGACGATAAATGAAAATTTTAATGCTTTGTACATAATTTTATAAAAGGTTTTAGAGTATTTTTATATTTAAGAAAATTAAATATATAATTTCAGATATTTATTTTTATTTATAAATTATTAAAATATTTTTTTACATTTTTAAAGCTAAAAATGAAAATTAATCTAG
The DNA here is from genome assembly GCF_020080835.1 of Cotesia glomerata. Classification (NCBI taxonomy): domain Eukaryota; kingdom Metazoa; phylum Arthropoda; class Insecta; order Hymenoptera; family Braconidae; genus Cotesia; species Cotesia glomerata. The sequence goes on from NC_058164.1 coordinate 15,450,611, forward strand.
CTGACATTTGATAATTTTAAGAATTTTTTTTAACAAGTAAATTATGGTAAAAAATAATTAGAAAAAAAAATTGACATGTAGAAATTTACAAAAATTGATAATGCAATTTTTTATAAATAATTTTTGGAACAAATTTATTTGTTAAAAAAAATTAAAAAATAGTCAAGTGACTGCTTACTTTAATGTCATAGCTAAAAACAAAAAACTTTTAAATTAAATTAACTCACTCACTTCGTATTCATAACTGTAAATACAATTTTACATTTTATACGTTATAGAAATAATACGTCAGAAATAAGTGACTATAATCGCATTCGCGTCAAGCGTCTCGGATCGCTCATCTGGTAGAAAGCCAAAGCAAAGATACAATTTAAAAGCCTGTCTAGATTATTCTATTCTAAATTTCTGAATAAAAGAGTAAAAATTTTGTGTTACCAACTCTTGATTAGATCAATAATCACATATGGTTGTCCTATATGGTTTAACATCCCACCTATAGAAACGGAAAAGCTGAGAAAATTTGAAAGACAATGTCTGAGAGCTTGCCTGAACATGTACAAGACACCTGACTCAAATTACACAAAATACTACAGTAACCTCACACTCTTAAACTTGGCTAAAATAGAGCGTATCGACAACCATATCATACATATCAAACATATCATACGTCTATGCCGCAATCATTTTGCTAGTGCCTCCTCCTCCACAGTAAACAGCTTAATATCTAGTCCATTTTACCCACAACCAGCATATTTTCAAATAACAATGAAGTCGGGATTCACTCCTCCCGAAATATTCACTTACTTTGACAGTCTGGGCTACATACAAGACTCAAACAGTATACCCCTAATAAACCACGTCATAAGAGGTCCCAACACAAAAGCTATTACTTATGACCCAAAAGCATTATCATTCTTAGACCTGAAATTCTGCACCTCAATACCTCTCAAAGATACAACAAATAAACCTCATTCCCGCAAAGAGTACGGGTGGCTCGAAGAGCTCAAAAGCATAGAAAAGCTATCTCTTTAAGCTCGGAAAGCTCAAAATAACAAAAATTGTATTTTTGAGCTTAGAGAGCTTAAAAACATTTGGTGCAATTTTAAGCACCTAGGTATGGAATTAGCGGGAAGTTGCAGGGATGGCCTTCAGAGTCTACCGTTTTTCTAATTTTTAACTTCCCGCTAAGAAAATTGAAAATTTTCAAAAATCGGGAAGTTATTGCTTTTACGCCGTTTTGCTGTATGTTTGTCTGTATGTGTGTGTGTGTGTGTGTGTGTGTGTGTGTGTGTGTGTGTGTGTGTGTGTGTATATGTGTGTGTGTGTGTGTGTGTGTTTTTTTTTTCAAGGGGGGGGGGGAATCCTTTTTACGGATTCTAGGCATAGTTGTTTGGCCTGGATATGTGGCGACTCGATGCAGTGTCATACTAAAACTCGACGCTAGCGCCCCTACCCACTAAACCCTAAACCCCTTTTCCTCTTTCCCCTAATCCCTCATGGAAACCGCCGTTAGGCATTACTTCGTGAGGGGAGGATCTAGCTACTGCTCTTTCTTCTGGTAGCTAAGGTGTTATTTTACCTTTCTTCTAGTTGTTGTCATTTGCTCTTCTTCTTTCGATGGAACGCAAGTCTATGAGGACTTCTGTTGCAAATGTGCTGATGGCGTTCCAGGAGGCTCTTGATGACAACATTGCTTCTACTATTGTCTCTGGTTGGATTTTCTTCTTTAGGATCATCTCCAGCTCATCTCGCTGTGGGTAAAATCGTGAACACTCAAAGAAAACGTGCTCCGCGTCTTCATTGATTCCTGGGCAGGACGGGCACTCCGGTGAATCATCATGCTTGAAGCGGTAAAGATACGTCCGAAAACATCCATGTCCTGACAACAACTGCGTCAGATAGTAATTGACCTCGCCATGACTTCGGTTTAGCCAAACATCGATCTTCGGTAAGAGACGGTGTGTCCATCTCCCTGTTGTCGCGGGGTCCCACTGCGATTGCCATCGTGCGATGCTGTTCTGCCGTTCTTTAGCTCTGAGTTCCGTCTTTCCTCAGCTAGGACTCTGAGCGGCAAAGTTCCGGAAATGACACACACTGCTTCCTCTGATATTGTTCGAAAGGCGCTGGCTACTCTTAGCGCGCTCAGTCGGTAAACTTGACATGCTTTCCTCCATAATTCTTGGATCTCAAGTGCGTCGGTCCAAATGGATATACCATATGTGAGGACCGATCTAACTACTGATGATAGCAACGACCTCCTTGTCTGCTTCGGGCCACCGATGTTGGGCATCAATCGCTTGCCATTAAATTTCGTGGAAATTTGAATCGATTCGGTTCACTAGATTTTGGGAAATCTCAAAAATAAAATTTTCAAAAATCGTTTTTCTGGAATAACTTCTAAACGGCTATACCGATCAATTCCAAAAACTAATCAGCTCTTGAGTTTGAAAAACCTCGTCGATTGCCACCAGTCCCATTAAAATTGGTTGATTCGTTCGAGAGTTATCGAAAACGACAAATTTCGAAAAAAGTGTTTTTTTCACATAACTTCGAAATTTCTTTTCGGATCGTTTTTGACGAGATAAAATTATTATCAGAGCTCAAAAAATCACGTCGATCGCTACCAAGAACGTGGAAATTGGTTGATTGGTTCGTGAGTTATCGTTGTCGAAAAAATTCGGAAAAAATGAATTTTTCAAATTTTTCTAAGATTTTCAGTTCGATCAGTTTGTGTTCGAAAGTATATCATAGATTCTAAAAAACTGCGTGGAATTCTGCCAACCGCATGAAAATCGATTCATTCATTTAGAAAATATTGCAGTTTGAAAATTCAAAAGATACTGTTTTATTAAACTTCTATGAAACTTTTGAGTTTGAACAGCTCAAAAGCATACAAAAGCTATTTATTTGAGTTCGGAGAGCTCAAAATAATACACAAATAGTATTTTTGAGCTCGAAGAGCTCAGAAACGTCATAAGTGCAATTTCAAGCGTTTAGGTATGGAATTGGCGGGAAGCTGCAGGGATGGCCTTTAGGGTCAACCGTTTTCCAGGTTTTTAACTTTCCGCTAAGAAAATTGAAAATTTTCAAAAATCGGGAATTTATTGTTTTTACCCCGTTTTTCGAAAATCGAGTTTTCATCAGATCTCGACGTTTTGAGATCCTAGAAAGCTTCCTTGACTATTCCCGCGATGGTGTCCGTGCGGCTGTATATTTGTGTGTGTGTGTGTGTGTGTGTGTGTGTGTGTGTGTGTGTGTGTGTGTGTGTGTGTGTGTGTGTATATGTATGTATGTAAACCTCTTATAACTTTTGAACGGCTCAGCCGATTGGATCGGAATTGGTGGCGATCCAAAGAGTATCATAGCCATTAAATTTCGTAAAAATTTGAATCGATTCGGTTCCCTAGATTTTGAGAAATCTCAAAGATAAAATTTTCAAAAAATTGTTTTTTTGGAATAACTTCTAAACGGCTCCACCAGTCAATTCCAATAACTAATCAGCTCTTAAGCTTAAAAAACCACGTCGATTGTCACCAGTCCCATCAAAATCGGTTGATTCGTTCGAGACTTATCGAAAACGAAAAATTAAAAAAAAAGTGTTTTTTTCACATAACTTCGAGATTTCTTTTTGGATCGTTTTTAACGAAATAAAATAATTATTAGAACTTAAAAAATTACGTCGATCACCACCAAGAACGTGAAAATTGGTTGATTGGTTCGTGAGTTATCGTTGTCGAAGAAATTCGGAAAAAGTGAATTTTTTCAAACTTCTCTAAGATTTTTGGTTCGATCAGTTTGTGTTCAAAAGTATACCATAGATTCTGAAAAACTACGTGGAATACTGCCAACTACGTGAAAATCGATTCATTCATTTAGAAATTATTGCAGTTTGAAAATTCAAAAAATACTGTTTCATTCAACCTCTATTAGACTTTTGAGCTCGAAGAGCTCAAAAGCATAGAAAAGCTATTTCTTTGAGCTCGGAGAGCTCAAAATAACACATAAATTGTATTTTTGAGCTCAAAAACGTCATAAGTGCAATTTCAAGCGTTTAGGTATGGAATTGGCGGGGAGTTGCCGAGATGGTCTTCAGGGTCAACCGTTTTCCAGATTTTTTTTCACTGTTTTTAGTTCTAAAAAAATCTGTTTAACTCTCTGAGGCTTCCAGGTGTTTCCTTCATTTTTGGTGAAATGTCCCCCTCTACATTTAGATAGATAGATAATAAACTTTATTGACCCTAGAGCCTTAGCTCCCTCAGGACCATCATAATTATACATTATAATCAGTGTAAAATACAGAGCATGTAATTACATAAATTGAAAATAATAAAATAATAACATATTATAATGAAATAATAACGTGAATTATAAATTATAAATTATAATCGTGGTAGATATGAGACAAGTTGCCAGAAAACCTGGTAATAGCACAGTTAAGCAAAACTAATATCATTCAATATCACTCAAGGCACAGCAGCATACAATAATGACAATCAAAGCTCAATATCATAAATTAATACTTTTGTAAATAACAATTATAGCACGCACTACGGAACAGTTCATAATTTTCAGCTTTAGTTACTTCTGGGGGTAGCGCATTCCAAATGCGTATCCCGCGGATAAGAAAAGAGTTCTCAAATATCCGACAATTAGATCTAGGCAGGTGTATACTAGATTCGTAGAGGACAATACACACTTAGACATCAGGTCATCCCTGACATAGAGAGCAACTCCACCACCGCTCCGCAGGCACCGGTCATGACGATGAAGCACAAACGACGGCAGGAACACCATATCATCAGATATTAAATGATTTAACCAAGTCTCAGACACAGCAATAACATCATACTTATTCCCACGAAAATATTCTTTAAAAATCTCTAAATGACGCTCATTCCTTAACGATTGAGCATTAACATGACACACTCTCAAACACTTTTTACTGAACAGAGGTCGCAGAGTGCCAACCACAATGTCAGACACGCCTCCAGGTGATGATGATGATGATACCGAGGGAGCAACTCGCTGCTAATCAAGCAGACCCCGCAAAGGACCTACTCCCGTTGAAGGTAACAGCTTCACTGGAGGCTTATCTTCCGCATACCGGACGTTAACACACGCAAAAGAAATCCAGACACTCCTAGCCTGGATCCTAGGATAAGCCTTACGCACATCAGCACGAAGCTTGTAAAGAGAAGAAGGATAACGCCTATGAACATACACAGGAGCATCAGGAACTTGCGCTTTAGGCATTACAGCACCCAGCTTCACAGGATTACTCCTTACACTCTTCATAACCTCATCAACAAACCTCTGACTGCCGAACTTAACGCGTACATTGCGATTCATAGCACCAGCCCTTCCAAGCCGCTCCAGTTTAACCACATCTCTCTCAGCAACCTGAACTCCAATAGCAGTGGTAAATGACATAAATGTGTCCACAAGTCTTTCACCGCGCCCCTCTGGAAGCCCACCAATTGTAATCTCATCAGCTAGCAATTGAGATTCAAGCTGCAGCGTTCTCAACTCAAGACTACCATCGCACACCCTCTGCGCAGCACCCTTAATCTCTTCAGCAAGGTCAGCAGAGAGACCAGGCTGGCCCTTTTCAACTTCAATCAAGCGCTCCTGAAGCTCTTTAACTGTAATCTTCAGCGAGTTACACTCAAGACTCAAATGATCAATCTTTCCCTCGACTGACGCAATAGACTTCACGAAACCATCAACCTTAGCCACCATCCCATCCACTTTCATGCCGATGTCGCCAATCTTATCAATTTGCTCGAGCTTAGCACTGATCTCATTGATCTCATCAACATTGATACCCTCAAGCTTCTTGCTCATCACGTCAATCTTCTCAACACTGCTCAGTCGCTCATTAATCTTATTCAAAATGTCAGAGACATCCGGAACACAGACCGGACACTTGTTTACAATCTTCGCAGCAGCTAGCGACTTACTCGGCAAATTACAACGAACTTTTACACAAGAGTCATGATAATAATGCTTACATTCAGCCTTAGTTTGAATCAAAGCTGACACGTCGGTAATACCGCGAACACAGATCACACAATAAGCAGTCATTGCAACAGACACCGCTAGATGGCAGCACAATGCAGTCAATAAGCAGCAAGAGAAAACGTGCCCCGCAAAAAACACAACCTCAATCCAAAAAAACGCAATAAATGTTTTAATTAAAACTAAAGAACTACACTCTCCACAGTAGAGATTAATATCACAAAATACTCACAATAATCCACACTTCAACAATAAACAACCCAAAGTCAGACAATAAGCAAAATAATAGACAAAAAGCCACCAGCAATCGGATAGAAAAAATAACGTCCGCTCTGTACTATACTCTGTACTACTATAAGCCATAATTTATAGCTAAATTTGTCATTACAGACAAATTTGGGAACTGGGGAAATAAAGGATAAAGGGAAGAGGAGGAGCCTTACTCAGTAGGAATTTTTTCGGTAACCGAAAAAATAATTCAGACAGCCCAGACCGGGACTCGAACCCGGATCGTTTGGTTACGCGCCAAAGGCTCTCCCAGTTAAGCTATCCGAGACATTGTCCGTAATTACTTTATACGATCCCTACTCCGGTGCCCACTTCGGCGTTATAGGGTTAAAACGCTTGAAAAATTATCTCTTTCGAAACTTTGAGCTCTTCGAGCTAAAAAACACAGCTTTATCGAGCTCTTCGAGTTCGAAAATTTAGTGGTTCTAGATACTGACTTTTTTGATCTTTCGATCAAGTTAATCGTTTTTTAATGAAGCTTGCAGTATTTGATGCAGTTTTTTAAGCACAGAAAGATTTATTATTTACCAAACAATTCCACGTAAAGTTTTGAAGTTATGTTTAACCTTTTTTTGGAATTTTACAAAATTGAATATCTCACGAACGATTCGACCGATTTTGTTGAAATTAGATGCGTTCGATGTAGTTTTTTTTAGCTTTAAAAGTTACTTTACTTCATCGAAAACGATCCGAATAGAAATTTCGAAGTCATTTGAATAAAAAGCTGGTTATTTAATTTTTCGTCATCGATTTCTCTTTAACACATCAACCGATTTTCATGCGGTTTGGAGCAATCGACGTCAATTTTCAAGTTTAAGAACTGATTTCAATTTGGAATTGATCGTTACATCCTCTCAAAAGTTATACCAAATAAACTCTTTTTAAAAATGTTTTGATCGCGAACACCGGCAAAACCACAGTACCAACACCGAAGCAACTCTAGGCAAGACTCTTAACCCTGCGAGCCTAGTGAACCACGTAATACGATGAGAAAAATAGTAACAAAAAAGTTTGGAAAATCCAAATGAGCATGCCTTAAGCGCTCATGTCATACACAAATTATTTAGATTGAATGTTTAGATTACGATTTGTTAACTTTCTCATAAAGACTTCTATACTTTTTTATTGGTTTTTATGAATTTTCCCGTGAGTGGTGTTATCTCCTCTGTAGGTCGAACTAAAAAAAATCTTAACAGATGATAAAACAGTTAGTAATTATACCATCATTTATGGATAGTTTCTTCTTGTTTATAGTTATTTCAATCCTATTTTATGAAAAATTATATATATGGCTGCCGAAATCGCACAAAAAGTCACCGAACTGACAGTCAAAAAAAAATTAACTTTATTGAAACAGAATTATTTTGACACGCAATTTTCACAAGGGTTTTGGCAAACTTCCTAAGGAATAAAACAAAAAAAAATTAAATCGTGAAAATGATTTTTGACTAAATTGTGGTGTTATCAAGCCCAGTGCTCCTGTGAATACCACGCTCTTATTCCCTTAATTTATCAAAAAAACGAGTTTTTCCGGAGAAATCTTTTTTAATCGATAAGAAAATTTTTTTTACGTGTTCTGTAGTTATTATTATTTATCTCAATATGCTTTTTATACATAATTTTTTTCGTTTAAATTATGAAAATCACGTTTGAATCGAAATCACGATTTTTAGGCGAGAGTAGAGCATACCTGCGCGCTTCGCGCTTAAGGCATGCAAAACTGGAATGGAATAGCAGCTTACGCGCGACACCTCCTGACGTACGAAATTTCAGAGAGGAATCAGTAACACACGTAAGCGGACGTCATGAGATGTAGCACGGACTGGATTGAAGTAATGCTAACGCGGATGCCCACACGGATGGACATCCAGTGGAAAATAGTCGGAAAAGCTCTTAGGACCTTAAACGTGGAGACCTGATAAAAATTTGCATTTCCAAAATCGGACCGAAATCTATAACTTACTACTTTTGAAAATCATTAATTTTCAGAGCGGGAAGTTGAAAAGTGTTTTTTATCAAATAACTTCGAAATTTCTCTTTGGATCGTTTTCGATGTTACAAGTTAAGTACTAATGCTCAAGAAACTGTGTTGAGTGCTGCCAATTTTATCAAAATTGATTGATACATTTGTGAGATATTCAATTTTAAAAAATTCAAAAAAAAGTGTTGTCTCAACACAACTTCGAAATTTTTAATCAGATCGTTCGGTAGGGAAGAAATCGTTTTGTGCTGAAACAATTGCGTTGAGTGCCAAAAAACTTATTAAAAGCGGTCGATTTGATCTGTAAATATCACAATTCAAAATTTACAAAATTGTTTTTTTCCAACAATTATATGATTTTCGATCTTGAAAAAGCATAAAAGTTGTATTCTTGTATTCGAAGAGCTTAAAACTTCAAAATAGAAAATTTCTTGAGCCTTTTGAGATGTTACATAGTGGGAAGTTCAAGGAATGGCCTGCAGAGTCAACAGTTTTTTTTTTTTTTTTTTTTTTTTTTATTTGAAAATGTCTTTTTATGCTTTGATTTTGAACTTTATAAGGGGGCCCCTCACCCAGGTCTGTGACCCCCCGAGGAAGACTCCACTTAACACTTGGCACCAAAACGGCGCCACCAAAAGTAAATAAAGATGTTGGGAACTCAGCCTCTTGGTGCTGAGTTCCTTACCAAGCTAGCTCGACCAGGGCGTAGGAAAATCACTTTCCTGGTCACAAGGAAATGTATTGAGAGTGAGAGAGGTGAACTGCAGGGATAAGAGATAGGTTTTATTTAACAACTGGTTTGTTCACCCGACACAAACAACGAGTACACTTTACAATTGAGCTAATTAATGAAAATATTTCACAATAAAATAATGACTCGAGATCCCCAAGACTCGATATCAAAATTCACTGACTCTATAATTATAATTCACTTATTAAGTCAATATTAAATCTTACTAATAAAAGAACGTACTCGACGTTATGCCTGCTGACTGCTGGGTAACAAACTCGACGGTGAATGGACGCTGATGAAGAATTCCTGTAGTTGGAGTTGACAGAATCCACGAGGTAGTACGGCACTGGCCTTCAGGCCACCTGGCCAACCAGATAACGCTTTACAGACCATTTTAACAGGACCTGGCCTGGGTCTCCCTGTTTCCAATTTAGGATAGACTCTAGTTCACCCGCTCAACCATCGCTGATGCGTTCCAGGTGTTGTGCGTATTGACAGCGATGTCCTCGAGTCAACCGACTCGTTTGGCTGCCGACGACAGAAGAGAGTGAGCCCGCTCATGCTCTTTCCAAAGTGCTCTCCTACCACCTCCACTTGGTCCCAAACTGTAGCTCGTGTGCTAAAACAGAGTGCCGAAGTAACAGCGCGGCCAGATAATCTGTCCACATACACATTTTGCCTTTTCGACCATTGAGTGCACTGGTTTACAAGTCCGAGTATGACGTTGTAAATTAAACTGAAACCTCCGGTTACAATTTCCCATTATGAAAATCAATGATTTTCACTGATCTCTCTCTGAAATTTTTTCCTTTGAAAAGTGCCGTGTGTAGGCGGCAATTCCATCCTAGTCTTCTCTTTGTATAATGTTGTTCACTAGGCTCGCAGGATTGAGAGACTTGCCTATAGTTGCTTCGCTGTTAGCTCGATAATTTCTCCAGCATTCGCCCTCGAGAAAAATGTGCTCGGCGTTATCGGTTTTGTCCGCCCGCACTTCTGCTTGTCACGAACCGAGTGAGTGATGGACGTAAGGACTTATGAAATATAAGTCTCAAATATCCGAACGTTGTCACGTTGTCCGCTCAGGAGCTAAATTAAAACTTACGTTGGAGATCTGATTCATTTTACGATAGAATTGAATTGAAATCAATATGAATGAATTTTATACATTTAATTAAATTTATTGAGATAAACCAGTTAGAATATCACAAAGTTGGGTTTATAAATATAAATGATAAATAAAAATTTTACGAAATTCCACCCAAGCGAGAATCCTGGGGACGCTAAAATTACGAATACACACTTCTAAACTATTGCTCCAACTTACTTCAAATTGGTATGAGTGTTTCTTTCGCTGTGTAGTGTAACGTTACATTTTATGTAGCGTTACAGCAGTAGTGTGTTTATGTGAGAATACGAGATTATGTTGTGTGAGTACGGTAATGTAATAGTATTGAGGACTATCGAGAGTGTGTGCTAGTAAGTTAGTTGTCTCGAGGATGTCGAGCTGCACTGTGGAAAAGTGACCGATGTAATGTGTCTCCCGGTCAGTTACCGACGACTGGACTCAGTTTCAGCCTCTTGGAGCGAGGTGATTACCGTGGAGGAGCGACTGGAATGTCGTCGCCCCGAAGTACGGGATTTTTGGCAGGCTCATGCGGTAGCTTGCGGTTGACAGGCCTCGATTGCTGGATGCTCGAGGGTAGTCGCGAGTGCTGTCAAAGCTCCTAGGGGAGCAGAATTACTGGTAGATCTGGGACACTAGTTGTGTGTATGTAGGAATGAGTGTGGGAGTATGCGTGTCTGAGAGTAGCGTGAAAGTGAGTTAAGCGCATGTAGCAGGTGGCATAAATGTAGTGGGGGTACCGTGAGAGGCAGTCTGGTTGGAGTAGTGAATGAGTAAGCTGTGTTTTGTGTAGAAGTCTGGCTTGGGACCGGATTAAGAGGGAATCTTGTGGTGATCCTCATAAAGGACGAATGTACTTTGGCTGCTAGGCAGCGTTAGATGTGTGCCGTAAAAAGAGTTAGTTGCGAGCTCTCGTTGAGTGAGCATCGTGTTTGAGAGCTGAGTTTGGCTCTCGTATCGGAGCTGGCGTGCCTCACGCTTGCTGTTACCGTAGACGAATGGCCTGAGCCATTGTCTTTGTTTCGTGTTCGTTTGGGACTGTTTCCGCGATATTTTAACTATCAATTTAGCTTATTTTCCGATTAAGAAGGTTGAGTGTTAGTTCAAGAGTACCGATTAGTGTATTAGATATCGTTTAGTCCCGTTTTGTAAGGAAGTTACTTCCTCTGAGTGACCGACTCACGAAACTCTCTCCATAACCAGCATAACTGAGCGACACCGAGGTATCCGTTACTGTCGAGGCCGCTCTTGGTCTTCTGGGAATATAAAAATTAAGTTATCGTATCCTGGTTGCCGATACCGGTGAAACAAAAGTCGGCTGGTGCCTGTCGGGGTTCCTGGTGGATCGAAAGATGGCTGAGATGGACGAAGTGTAACGTAGTGAATTATAGTTTACCATGAAGATCTATCGCGTAAGAGAAATCTATGTTACAGTAGAAATCAAGATCAGATTTTGAGAAATTCCATTCCGATAGGAGATCGCGGGCGCGTTTACAATGAAAAATTCACAGCTCCGAACTAATGCTTTTAGACTTGAAATTTGGTCAAAAAATGATTTCACTCACGTAAACATCCGCTAAAAATATATTTTACGAAATTTCTTCCGAAGAAAAAATGGTGGGGGTGGTTACAATGAAAATTTACACTGAAAAAAAAATTAACTCGATTCAAGAGGAAAATTCTTGAACCAAGAATATAATTTTGAAGTGGATAATTGTCTTGAATCAAGACGAAAAATTCTTGAATCAAGTAAAATTTCCTTAAATCAAGAATTTTTCTACTCAAACCAAGAATATTAAGTTCTACAAAATTATGCACAACCGTTTTACTAATTTTTTTGTGTAATAATAATAAATTAGATCTATAATCAATAATTTTAAAATCAGATTTAAAAAACGTTTCCATTTTCACTTTTCGTTCAAATTTTTAACTAAAAGTAGGAAGTTATTGATTTCGATCCGATTTCAAGAAACAGAACTTACAGAAGGCTTTTACATATTGAGGTTTTAGGCAGCCATTCTGAATATTCTCGGTTGGACGTCTAGCCACACGTACGACAACATTCGTTTCACACACATACACACACGGGCGCGCGCGCATCCACAAACATGCAGAGAGAAAAATGATCTTGTTCACACTTCAAATGACAAAAATTTTCTAAAATTGTGAAATTCGCAATATTTGATAGCTTAGAAATATTTCATTAGTTACATTAATAGCAAGTAGTTCGTTAAATGTCTGAAAAACCTGATAGCAGTCTCTCAGGAATATTTAAAACAACAATGTTTATAAGTAGAATGGAATAATCCTTATACACTAAAATTTACTAAGAAAGACAAAAGTCTTCAGTACCCTATCAAAAAAATTAGGAAAACGGTTGAGCCTCAAGGCCATCCCTGCAACTTCCCGCTAATTACATACCTAGGCGCTTAAAATTGCACTTATGACGTTTTTGAGCTCTAAGAGCTCAAAAAATCCAATTTATGTGTTATTTTGAGCTCTCCGAGCTCAAAGAGATAGTTTTTCTATGCTTTTGAGCTCCTTGAACTCAAGTCTGATAGAAGTTTGATAAAACACTATTTTCTGAATTTTCAAACCGCAATAACTTTTGAATGAATGGACCGATTTCCACGCGTTTGGCGGCATTCTACACAGTTTTTTAAGTCTCATAAAGAATTTCTAAGTATCAAATGGTCAAACTAGAAATTTTTGAGTAACTCTGAAAAAACACTTTTTTCGGTTTTCTTTCGTTCACGACATCTCTCGAACGAATTAACCGATTTTGACTGGATGGGTGGCAATCGACGTGGTTTTTCAAGGGTAAGAGCTGATTAGTTTTTTAAATTGATCGGTCAAGCCGTTTAAAAGTCATTAAAAAAAAACCACATTTGAAAAAAATTTTTTCGCAGCTTTTTTAAGATTTCTCAAAATCTATCGGTCCGAATCGGTCCAACTTATTTTAAAATCTAAGTTAAGTCGGACCCTTTCGAATGGCACGAACCGTGTTGAAATCGGTTCAATCGTTCAAAAGTTATAAGAGGTTTACATACTTACACACACACACACACACACACACACACACACACACACACACACACACACACACACACACACACACACACACACACACACACACACACACACACACACAACCAGTGGATGGATACAGTGAACCTACAACTGGCCAAGCAGAAGACCGAAGCAGTGCTTATTACCAGCCGAAAAGAAGTTGAAACAATTAAGATTAATGTCGGTGACCGAGAAATCACATCACAACCATTTATCCGTTATCTGGGAGTGATGCTGGATGCACGACTCAACTTCAAACAGCAGGTGGAACATGTCAGTGCCAAAGCGTCAGTAGTGAGGGCTAGTCTCGCACGGCTGATGCCTAACATCGGAGGCCCAATGCAGAGCAGGAGGCTACTATTGTCATCAGTAGTCACATCAGTGCTCACTTACGGAATATCCATTTGGGCTGATGCACTGGAAACCCAAGAATCATGGAGAAAAGCTGGACCAATATACCGACAGAGTGCCCTACGAGTAGCTAGTGCCTTCCGCACTCTATCAGAAGAAGCAGTGTGCGTCATTGCTGGAACCCTACCTCTTAGAGTTCTAGCAGAGGAAAGACGGGCCCTTTACCAACGAAAAAGGTCAACTGCACTGAGCCCGGAAGAACTTAGAATTGAAGAACGACAAAGAGCATAGGCCGATGGCAACTACAATGGGATGCTGCAGAGAAGGGTAGGTGGACGCACCGTCTCATACCTCGGGTCGACATTTGGCTTAACCGGAATCACGGTGAGGTCAATTACTATCTTACGCAGATGTTGTCGGGACATGGGTGTTTTCGAGAGTATCTACACCGCTTTAAGCACGATGACTCTTCGGAGTGCCCGTCCTGCCCAGGAGCTGCTGAAGACGCGGAGCACGTCTTCTTTGTATGTCCTCGTTTCGATCCACAGCGTGAAGAACTGGAGAGGATCCTGAACCAGAGAATGCAACCAGATTCACTAGTAGAAGCAATGTTGTCATCAGAAGCTGCCTGGAACGCTACCAACACGTTTGCAACAGAAGTCCTTAAAGACTTGCGTTCCACCGAAAGAAAAAGAGCAAATAGCAGAAGATAGAAGGAAGATAGTTAACACCTTAGCCACCAGAAGGAAGAGCAGTAGCTAGATCCTCCCTTCACGAAGTAATGCCTGACGGCGGTTTCCATGAGGGATTAGAGGAAAGAAGGAAAAGGGGTTTAGGGTTTAGTGGGTAGGGGCGTTAGTGTCGAATTAGTATGACGCTGCGTCGAGTCGCCACATATCCAGGCCAAACAGCTATGCCTAGAATCCGTAAAAAGGATTCCCCACAAAACACACACACACACACACACACACACACACACACACACACACACACATACAAAGTGACAACTTCGCGGGGGTAGTCCGGGAAGCTTTCTGTGACCTTAAAAACGTCGAGATCTGATGAAAACTCGGATTTTGCAAAACGGGGTAAAACCACTAACTTCCCGATTTTAGAAAATCTTTGATTATCTGAGCAGGAAGTTAAAAATTTGACTTAATTAATGGATTTTTCGCAAGTTACATTGTGAACGGGTTTCATACATGACGGACGTGAAAATTTTTTAAAATATTTTGATTGTTTTTTGTGTTTCTAGTGCACTAAATCAATTTTTGAAAAGTACGGAATTAATCTCCATTAAATTATCTTTCTAATTGGATGCAAAATATCTTGATCCCGTGGATTAATAAGAGTATAATAATTCAAATAGTTGCCGAAATGAGGTGAAAAAAAATTAGGAAAACGGTTGACCCTAAAGGCCATCCCTGCAACTTCCCGCTAACGCCATACCTAAACGATTAACATTTCACTTATTATGTTTTTGAGCTCTTCGAGCTCAATAGTATAATTTCTGCGTTATTATAAGTTCTCCGAGCTCAAAGAGATAGCTTCTTTATGCTTTTGAGCTCATCGAGCTCAAAATTCTGATAGAAGTTTGATGAAACATTTTTTTTTGAATTTTCAAACCGCAATAACTTTTGAATGAATGAACCGATTTTTACGCGGTTGGTGGCATTTGACGCAGTTTTTGAAACCTCATAACGGATTTTTAAGTTTAAATCGATCGAACGAGAAATTTCAATATAATTCCAAAAAACTTTTTTTGAAATTTTTCGTTTTCGATAACTCTCGAACGAATCAACCGATTTTGACGAGACTGGTGGCAATTGACGTTGTTTTTCAAACTCAAGAGAGGAATAGTTTTTGAAATTGATCGGTGCAACCGTTTAGAAGTTATTCCAAAAAAACAATTTTTTGAAAATTTTATTTTTGAGATTTCTCAAAATCTAGTTAACCGAATTGATTCAAATTTTCACGAAATTTAATGGCAATGATACTCTTTGGATCGCTACCTATTTTGATCCGATCGGTGAAGCCGTTCAAAAGTTATAAGAAGTTTACATACATACACACACACACACACACACACACACACACACACACACACACACACACACATATATATATATATATATATACACACACACACACACATATATATATATACACACATACATACATCCGCACGGACACCATCACGGGAATAGTCAGGAAAGCTTCCGGTGACCTTAAAACGTCGAGATCTGATGAAAACTCATTTTTCGCAAAACGGGGTGAAACCTATAACTTCCCGAATGTTGAAAATCTTCGATTTTCTTAGCGGGAAGTCAAAAATTTATTTAAAAATAAAAAATAATTATGAAGTAATTGCTATTAATTAATTATTACTTGAAATTAATTCTGAAAAACGGATTTTGTAATTTTATCTAATGAAAAAACTACTCGCGTCTGATGGACTCAAACTTGGTACCTCATGGTTGACAGTCTTCTATGCTTCTCACTGGCCTAAGTCACGTTCTTACTCAGTCGATCCGTTCGTGGTAAGAGAAGTATCGTGCTCGCACACCGTGTTGTTTTTAACTAAATATTTAGACTGGAACGCAACCATACGGTTTGCTGACCTATATTTAGGTGAATTTTCACCTGTTTGCTATTTTGTGACTATTATTTTTGTCTGTGTCACCAGTTTTTTCGCATAATTAGTGTTTCTGGTTCTCAACCACATAGTTAATCCCGAAGCGGGGAAATTCGCGCAAATCGGTAGTGCAAAAGACCCCACAGGGTAAAATATAATGTATAATGAATATTGACTATTATTATTGAATATAATAATGTATGATAAATATCTAATGTATAGATATTGACTAACAAAATTTTTAATAAAAATTTTAATGCAGGATTAATAAGGCTGGCAATAGCCTAATCGGCTCGGTACCTGCATTTCGAAAGACTGGGACCCGGATTCGATTCCGGCGCGCACCAATATTTTTCAGTGATTATAAATAAAGAATTTGTGCGTTTCATTGCCAGCCTCTGTACCGGCCGGGTTTTCTGTGGTTTTCCCATATAGTTATGGAGGTAAAATATCATTATAGAAGTACCTCCATAATATTTACGGTCGTAATGCAAATGTAGGTACTGATTATAACGCGTAAGTCGGCCACAGTCGCAGCAACGTGTGTGTGTCAAGCATGAAAAACCCTGACATGCAGGGGGTAGGTACGAAGTGGTAGTGACAAAAAAAAATCAGAATAATGGAAGGTGAAAAGTATAACGGAGAATTAATAATAAAAAGTGTGAAAAAACAAAGGAGTGATAATAATTCTCCATCCTCCCTTGTAAAACACTCTCCAGTGATGCAAGTAAAACCTCCATTATTATAATGCAGGATTGATTGCCAGAGATATTATACTTGGCAATAAAAATAGACAACAAGCATCAAAGCCTAACCTTAAAAACCCCAGAAGCCGCTCTTCGTCTGAATCCAGTCAGGACCCAAGAGATGGCGCCACTGATATGATGGTTGACGAATTTATCGCGCCACGCAAGCCCGCGAAAGTGCGCCGAATTTCAAAACACACAAATGTGAGTACCGATAACCAGTTTATTGTTCTTTCAGATAGTGATGTGTCCGAGACTGAAACTAGCATTAATTCAAAAAGTAGCAGTAGTAGGAAGGATAAATTAAATAACAACGGTAAAACCAAAGCAAATAACGAAAATGACTCTCAGCGAGATCTATTTAATGTAGCCAGCTAAGAAAAATTTAATATTATTTATTATAGTTATGTTACAGTTTTTGAAGTGAAACTTCTTTGCGCGCGTTGAGGGTAAAATTTCAAGGTCGCGTCACAATAATAATAATATGAGCGTCACAATAATCATAATATGAGCGTCACATTAAAGGACGCATATATTTACGTAGTCGGAGAGAAAAAGATAAAGATATAAAGGAAAACTATACTTTTACACTATAGAAATGTTATTTTCATGTGCGCATGTGTTGTATTTTAGACTGTAGGTACACTGCTCTTAAATATTATTATGATTATGTATTTTATAACCTCGTGTTTGTTTATACTGTTTTATTCATTCAGATATTTTCATAGTAACTAGTGGTAAATATTTATTGTTCGTTGACAGTTAATAAGAAATCCTTGTTGATCAAGCAGTTGTTCGCAGTAAGTAATACTTTATTTATTTCTTTTTTCATTAATACTTATTATTAGATTTGAAATAAATGTATATCAAGTAAGGTATACATTATTTAACTGATGTAATGTTAATAATATATTTATTTTTTTATATTTAATTGAATAATTAATTATTTTAATAATTACATTTTTCTTTTTATTTTGATCGCATGAATATGCGCAAAGTACCATGTATAACCTACATTCTCTATATTGCATTCTATATAATATTTATACTATCACTGTTGCCTGTCATTAATTAAGTTCATTATCTATTTTTATTGTTATTAAATTTTTTTTTAGTAATTAAAAATTTCAAAAAATAAAATTATAAATTCTTTTTATTTTAGTTTAGTGTTTAAATAAAATTACTATATAATATAACGCATATGTAGTAAATTCGAAAATTTCTAATTTTATTTTATTTTCAGAAAATTTAACTACATACATTGATCAACAATCTATTAGCTGCACTCCGATTTTACCTAGAAAAAAACGTAAAACACCAGCAGAACGTACTCGTGAATATAGAGCTCGGAAGAAGGCCCGAGAAAATCCTGCAAATCCAGAGCCATCTTGCCCTACGTCGATTGATGTTCAAGTTGAAGTACATCCGGATAATTCTGTTTCGGATCCACCAAGAAAGTCAAAAACACTAGCAGAACGTAGTCGTGAGTATAGAGCCCGGAAGAAGGCCCTAGAAAATTCTGCAATTTCAGAGCCAACCTGCTCTACGTCGATTGATGTTCAAGTTGAAGTACATCAAGAACATTCTGTCTCGGATTTACCAAAAACGTCAAGAACACCAGCCGACCGTAGTCGTCAGTATAGAGCTCGGAAAAAATCTACGATGGTCCTTAAAAACTCAGTACTAAATGCTCTATCTACTGAAACCTTTTCAACAGATAATCCGTGTACTAGGGATCAAGAGGGTGCAACTTTATCTGAAGCAGATTTTATTATTAGAGACATTCCAAATACTACAACGACGCCAAGTATCAACAACGTTACGAGAGGCTTCCAGGCTAATGATTTGCGTGTACCTTATTCTACTTTTTATCATCATAAAAAAGCTCATGAAGAGTTTAAGACTAAATTCATCAATAACCCGTTCGGACATATTTGCTCAGTCTGTGATAGGTTGTGGTTTAAAAGAGATCTCAAATCTGCATCTAATCAACATCAACAGATTTTAAATACAATTCTTCCTCTTACATCTATAGAGAAGATTGCTTTATGCACTACGTGCTTTACATCATTGAATAAAGATAAAATTCCAATGATGTCAGTGTATAACGGGTTTAAATATCCACAAATCCCCGATCATTTACCACCATTGGATATTTTATCTGAAAGACTCATTTCACCTCGTCTTCCTTTTATGCAGATTCGACATTTAAGGCATGTGAATGGTCAGTACGGAATTTTAGGACAAGTTATTAATGTTCCAGTATGCGTTGATACAATGATGAAAAGTCTACCAAGAAACGTTGATGACGATTACTGTATTAATGTTCATGTATGAAATAACATTGGATCAATCATTTTTCGAAAACGACTCAATCCCAACTAACGTTCCTCTAGAAGATATAAGTGAACACATACCCATTGAAGAGAGTTTAACTGCTCAACAACATACACTGTTATGGAATGAGGATCAATACTCACGTATTGCACTAGGAGAATAAAATACTCCACGGAGTTTGTTGTTCGATGAACATGCGGAAGAGCTTTCATTCCCATCCATTTACTTAGGTCAATTTCGGAGCTTCAGAGAAGGAGTTAAGGCAACACCATTCACAATAGCTTCAAATGAATTACGAAGATCTGATCGTTGAGCTGTAACACCGTATCATCTTTTATATGTTGCAATGAAAATTATGCGATTAAGAGTTCGTGATTATCTTACTATTGCGTTTAAACATGTTGGTAAAAATACAGCAGTCACTCGACAACAAATTGAAGACGAACAATATATTAATAACTGTATCGAAACCAACCTTGCTTTTCTTCGATCAATTCCAAACTCGACATGGTATTGGTCTAATCGTAAAAAAGACCTTTTTATTATGATTAGGCAACTTGGTAAACCAACAATTTTTTTGACAATTAGTGCTAATGAAATCGGCTGGACGGACTTAATTCAAAAATTGTACAAATTAAAACGTTGTGGAGTTGACATTACGCTAGAAGCTGCCGAAAACTTGCATTATCTGGAGAAAACGACTTTAATTAATGAGGATGCTGTAACTTGCGCGATTCACTTTAACAAGTTAGTGAATGTTTTAGTTGCTATTTTGCAATAAAAAAAATTTAGTCCTTTTGGGAAATATTACGTTGTAGATTACTTCAAGAGGATTGAATTACAACATCGCGGAAGTCCACACGCTCACATGTTACTATGGTTGAATAACGCTCCGGAGGATGCTCTAAATAATAACAAAATTGATGCTATAGCATTAATTGATTACTTAATTTCAGTCTCATCTGAAGAAGCATCAGGTAACATGAAACTTCAGATCCACAAGCACACATTTACGTGTTTTAAAAAAATTGTTGACAATAGACCACAGAAGTGCAGGTTCAAGGCTCCTTTTATGCCTTGTCAAAGAACCATTATATTATCACCTATGCAGAAAGAAGAACCGGATTTTCAACATTATTCTAATCATTACAAGAGTATAAGATTAAATCTTGAAAATAAAGACTATCTTGATATGGATGCATTTTATGAAGACAACGATATACATTCAGATGACCACTATCATAATATATTGCGAGCTGGAATCAATAGACCCAGAGTATTTTTAAAACGCCAGCCACATGAGAAATGGCACAATCCATTTAATCCATTTCTTTTCAATATTGTGAAGTCTAACATGGATATTCAATTTATTACGGAAGAGTATTCTTGTGCCGCTTACGTCGCCGAGTACGTCAATAAAACCAACAGAGGAGTGAGCCATCTTCAACGTTTCATTATCGAAATTATGAATGAACATCCAGAGTTTGATATTGTTGAAGTTACTCGAAAAATCGGAGTCAATATGTTAAATAGTGTAGAGATGACAAGTCAAGAAGCTGCTTGGTATCTTTTACGAGAGCCAATGTCCAAATGTTCCACTGTTGTAACCACTATTCCCACAATGTGGCCTACTGATCGGCAGAGAATCCGAAAAGCTAATGACACTGTCGGAAAATTAGCATGCATTGAACGAGATGATTCAGGAGAGATAACTTTTGCATGGCTTGAGTTTCTCGATTCGCCGATAACTGGTGAAAAAATTAGAAAAAAAGTTGCTGGTCATGTTGCGGCTAATAATATTAGTAAAACAGCTGTACCAATCGGAAGAAGATCGTCGACAATACCACTAAATAATAACAAAACGATTAATGTTAAAAGGTTACATCTGCCATTAGTTTGTGCTTGTGCGACGACAATACACAAGTCTCAAGGAAGTAAATACTCTGAAATTGTCTACGAATACGATAAGGAATATTCTCAATCATTAGTATACGTTGCTTTATCACGAGTTACTAATATCGAAGGATTATTCATTACTACAAGTGGTAATGATTTGACTTTTTATCATGGAAGAAGACCATCAACGACAATGATTCATTTACAAGATGAATTCCGAAGACTTTCAATGAACTGTTTGGAAACAATAGATAAGCAAATTCTCAATTTCATACGCCAAAATAATGGATTATACTTCTGTTATACTATAATTCTGTTATACAGGCTTCAAACATCGTACTTCTATCTGAAACTTGGTTAAATGACTCTGAAGATATAAGTATACCTAATTTCAACTGTATAGTAAAATTTAAACGACCAAATGTTAGAGCAGGAGGAGTAGGAATTTACTCTAACGAAAATAATAATACGTGTAATATTGTCACGTCAAATATTCATATGACAGCAATGCAATCATCATCACAGCAATTGGGAGCAACAGTAACTGGTGATATTTGTATTGCTGAATGGCAATCTCTTGATGAAAAAAAATTATCTTCGCTGCAGTGTATATATCTGTCAATCAAAAGCTTAAAAATATTATTTCTTTTCTTCATCAACAATTACTTGCATATAGCCATGGAGGTGCTGCTCTTACTAATACAGATTATGATAAAATACCTCTTCTTTTAGGTGGTGATTTTAACGTAAACTTTGCATCTGACGATTCGACACCATTAATTAACTTTTTATATGAAAAATTTAGTCTGCAATTAAATAATAATCCTAACATGTCGACAACTAAATACGGAACCACAATAGATGCCATTTTTACACGTTATTTAGAAAATATTGAAACAAGAACTTATGTTTCATATTTTAGTTACCATAAGGCTTTAGTGACAACCATACCATTACAAATACCATCAGATAATGTTGTACATATTGAAGAAATAAATTGAAAGAATATGTGATATAACTAGTGTAAATTTTTCTCATTTAATCTTTTCAATACTATATATGCATAAATCCTTTATGTTCCTGTCTTTGAAATCTATTAACTATTAATTAATAAATTTTAAATTGAGTTTGCCAAAGAAGTTTCACTTCTAACATGTGTACTCTGTACACACGCTCTTTTTTTTTTTTATTGTATTTTTTATTTAGTAAGAACAGTTCATGTAACTTTTGTTTGTGATAAATAAAAATAAACCTTTCAAAAAAAAAAAATTAAAAAAAGTCACGTTCTCACAAGATCTATGTTTATTCCACTTATATAAATTCACTATAGATATCCATACTTCCGATGTGGATTTGCCATACAGGAATCCATGAACCCACAGGTTCCTATGTGGATTCCTATAGAAATGCATACTTCCTATGTGGATTTCCGACATAGGAATCCATGTATCCACATGTTCCTATGTGGATTCCTATAGAAATTCATACTTCCTATGTGGATTTCCCATATAGGAATCCATAAACCCACAGAATCCCATGTGGATTCCTATAGAAATCCATACTTCCTATGTGGATTTCTATGGGTTCCTATACAAATCTATACTTTCCTATGTGGATTCCCAAATAAACTCATGTGGATTTTTTTAATAGGGTAGCGGAGTGTCAACGGCGTCGGACTGCCAGTCGAGAGGTACAGGTTTCGAGTCCCACAGCAAGCATAAATTTACGGTTACTAGAAAATCGAACGCGCTTTGCGCGCTTCTGTCAAAATGTTTATTGTCGACAATTTAATTAATCAATATTTTCACAAATTTTACTCATTAATATTTAACCGTTGCCATGGTAACCGTTGATATGATAACCATTGCCAAAAAAGGTCACCATAGCAATGAAAAGCGACAACAATGAAAACGTCACATCAACTTTTTAATAAAAGTTATGATTATTTTCATGGGAAAAATTCGCCAAAGCAACCGTTACTATGGCAACGATTACCATAGCAACGGTTACCATAGCAACGGTTACCATAACAACGGTTACTATGGCGATGGTTACCATAGCAACGATTACCATGGCAGCGAAAAGCGACAACAATAAAAACGTCACATCAACTTTTTACTAAAAGATGATATTAATTTTCGTACAAAAAATCAATGATTTATTTAATATTACTATAAAATTGAACGCGCTTCTGTCAAAATGTTTATTATCGAAAATTTAATTAATTAATATTTTTACAAATTTAACTTATCAATATTTAACCGTTGCCATAGTAACCGTTTCTATGGTAACTGTTGCCATAGTAACTATTGCCATGGTGACCGTTGCCATAGTAACCGTTTCTATGGTAACTGTTGCCATAGTAACTATTGCCATGGTGACCGTTGCCATAGTAACCGTTTCTATGGTAACTGTTGCCATAGTAACTATTGCCATGGTGACCGTTGCTATGGTAACCGTTGCCATGGTAACTATTGCCAAATTGATCACCGTAGTAACGAAAAGCGACAACAATAAAAGCGTCACATCAAATTTTTAATAAAGGAATAATTTGTGATTTTTCCAGTTATCTATTGGTTTCTTTAATTATCCTCTTTATTTCAGTATTTACCAGATCCATATAACTGTAAAATTGTAATTAATATCTAATTAAGCTCATGATCTATCTAAAATGACAGATAACATTGTCCAATTTTTGTTTTACTTTTATTGACCGGGATTTTGCCATAGCGTGCAGCTGTGATGCAGTTATGCCTAGAGATAATAAAAATTTAACGAGCAGTGATTTTGTCCTTCAAACGGCTGTGGTGCAGCAGTGTTGCGGCAATAGGTGAAAATTTTATTTTTCAAAAATAAAATTTCATTTTTACTCGAGTTAATTATTATAATATTCACATTTTAAAGCCATAGCTTTGAAAAATTCGAACCTTGGCAGGAATATTTCTTCACCCATACAGAACTCGACCATAGATAGATTTATACTCCATTTGACTCCTAAATGTGAACGGTGGGGTTGTTTGTTACAAAAAATGAATATTTTTAACTTCCCGCTAAGAAAATTAAGAATTTTCAAAAATCGGGAAGTTATTGGTTTTACCCCGTTTTTCGAAAATCGAGTTTTCATCGGATCTCGACGTTTCGAGGTCCTAGGAAGCTTTCCTGACTATTTTCACGATGATGTCCGTACGTCTGTATGTATGTATGTGTGTGTGTGTGTGTGTGTGTGTGTTTTTTTTTTTTTTTTTTTTTTTTTGTAGGGGGGGGAATCCTTTTTACGGATTCTAGGCATAGCTGTTTGGCCTGGATATGTGGCGACTCGACGCAGCGTCATACTAATTCGACACTAACGCCCCTACCCACTAAACCCTAAACCCCTTTT
Source organism: Cotesia glomerata (assembly GCF_020080835.1). Classification (NCBI taxonomy): domain Eukaryota; kingdom Metazoa; phylum Arthropoda; class Insecta; order Hymenoptera; family Braconidae; genus Cotesia; species Cotesia glomerata. The sequence continues at coordinate 15,475,167 of NC_058164.1, forward strand.
CCTTCTTTCCTCTAATCCCTCATGGAAACCGCCGTCAGGCATTACTTCGTGAAGGGAGGATCTAGCTACTGCTCTTCCTTCTGGTGGTGTGTGTGTGTGTGTGTGTGTGTGTGTGTGTGTAAACATCTTGTAACTTTTGAACGGCTTGGACGATTTCATCGCGGTTAGTGTCATTCGAAAGGGCTTCTCCAAACTTAGATTTCCTGTAAGTTGGGACCGATTCGGACCAGTAGATTTCGAGAAATTGGAAAAAAAGTGACAAAAAAAGTTGCTTTTTTAAAATTTTTTCTAAATATCTCCGAATTGGCTGAACTGATCAACTTTAAAAACTAATCAGCTCTCAACCTTGAAAACCTGCATTGATCGCCACATAGAGCGTCAGAATCGGTTGATGCGTTCGTGAGATATCGTTGTCGAAAAATATCGAAAAAAGTGTTTTTTTTATAATCTCGGAAATTTTTCATAATATCAGGTTTTTTGTTCAAAATTTTTTGTAGAGCTCAAAAATCGTTATAGAGCTCAAAACATCGATCGCCGCCCACCGCGTAAAAATCGGTTGATTTATTAAAAAGTTACAGCAGTTTGAAAATTAGAAAAATCGTGTTTCATCAAATTTTGATGACTTTTGAGCTCGGAGAGCTCAAAATAACACATAAATTGTATTACTCCCGTAATACCGTTACAAATATAAATAATGCTGTGAAGCGGGAAAGAATAGGAGTTACGGTAATTATTACGTGAAGCGTTCCACATTCACGTAACGGGATATCGGTAGGAAAGGATTGAGAAAGGAATGTGGAGAGGATCATCTTAATGTGAGTTTATAGAATATGCGAGAAAAAATTATTAGATAGCTCGGACTGGGATTCGAACCCAGAACCTTCCGAAGACATGTCGGCTACTCTACCATTTGAGCTATCCGGTCTATACTAAATTTCCTTTCGATTATTCTATATACATTAAGCCACACCGTCCATCTTACGGCAAGCATTTTTTACAAATATAAATAATGCTGTGAAGCGGGAAAGACAATATAAATTAAGAGTTACTTAATGTAACACATAAAGTGCAATTTGAAGCGCCTAAGTATGGAATTAGCGGGAAGTTGCAGGAATGGCCTTCAGGGTAAACCGTTTTTCTAATTTTTTAACTATAGTACCTGTAGATTCGAAACTTGCCAGAAATATATCTGTTGTCATGCATCTCAATTCACAATACCTCATGGGTGCTGTGGAAATCTTTGTATGACAGACTCACTGACTGATACTTCATCTTCCGCCTTAAAATTTAGAAAACTTACACTAATTATCAATTCAAAGTTGGACATTTTGTCGAAATAAAATGTCTACGTTCACATTTAAATTGATAGTGCGCCCAGTGAAGCGGACGAGTATCAGCTAGTTTAAAATACGTTTTGTAGCAAGTGTACAACAATAATAAAAGTTATCGCGCAGGTGACTAGCAAATTGATTTCATGAACATCAGAGGGCGCGTCGGTAGCAGCATCATCTGGTGATAATTGATTACAGAGTTATCGATTGTTCTAGCACGTGCAATCGATGATTACGCAACGCTAACTTAGATTTACTCCCAAGATTCCAGAATAAAGCCATCAGTAACATAATTGACGCCCCCTGGTTTCTTTACGATGCCGTAATACACAGAGACCTAGATAGGCTGACTATTAAGCTAGAGATTACGAGGCTGAGGATGCATTATGATCGAAGAATAGAAAATCACTCCAGCCTAATGACAACAAAACTACTAATCAACGTGATCAACAGGAGGATGAATTCAAACCAAGTACTAGATTTTTGAGCTCGAATATAAAGCTCAAAATAAAAAATAGCTTTATCTTTGAGCTTAAAACCGTGTACTTAAAAAATTTATAAGTGCTTTGAACTTCTACATAGCGGGAAGTTCCAGGAATGGTTTGCAGGGTACACCGTTTTTCAGATTTTTGTAAACGGAATTGGACACTTTCTTAATTAGAACAGCTATATTTATTTGTTCAGATAGATATTAAATTTTTACTCACAAGTACTTCTGAGTTTTATGGTTGATCAACAATTTCTAAAAATGATTTATTATTTTGTTTATGTTAAGATTACCAAAATGTCTGCCATATTATAAAACAAACAATAATTTAAATGTTCTCTAGCTATGCATTTAATTTCGAATAGTGGATTTAAAACCCGTGCGTCTCCTAAATTAAAATTACAGTAGTGCTCCGAATTGTTTATGTAATTTCTGAGATTGCATGTTTTTAACTACATAGAAGTATTAAGTAAATATTTACATGCTTTAATTTCTTAGAATATTATCGTTTAGTATATTAATCTATGTCAAGCCAAGAAAGAATTACATAAAAATTTATTCGTAATCAACATTTTCAAATTTCATCTTATTCTAATTTTAAAAGAAGCTTTTATACTGACCTATCTTGTACCGTTTTTATATTGTTCGTATTATTTCATCTTTTCTCAATTTCAAATTCTTAGAATTTCAAGCCTATTACAGTAGAACCACTATAAATTCGAAGCAATAGGATCGATAATTCTCAGAATTTTAATTTACGGTGACTATATTATTAAACGAATAAGCAAAAACAAGAATAGTTTTCATTCTCTCTCGAAGTCAAATTTAGAAAGCTCAAATTTATAGGAGTTTTACTGTACTGTTCATTTTTTAAAAGTTCAATTAAAACTTCTCTAAATAAAATCATTTTTTTTTTTATTTTTCAGAAAATATTGGACGAAAGGCTAGATCGAAGAGTAGATTCTATGCTAGAAGCTGGGTTAGTAAGTGAGCTCCTGGGTTTTCATGAACGATATAATCAAGAACGACTAAAAACAAATGCGTAAGTTCATAGAAATTTTCTAATTTCTTATGCGGAATAATTACTATCTTAGCTCACGTTTGAGAGTTGGGTCAAAAACGATGTGACGGGGTTAATCGCCATCTTGGTCGCTCCAAATAGAATTTATTTAGGGCGCCACTGGAGTATTATTTCGGCCTTCAAAGCCGGACCAGAACATAGAAAAATTACCTTTTGGGTCATGGGAGAGATTACAAGAAGTGCTGTAAATAATTTCACACAGAATTAACCTTTTCCTGGCTCGGAGTCTCGGTGAGTCTAGATGTGAGTCAAGTAGGGATAGAGGCAATTAAATTCCGTTCGAAGACAAGCGCCCCCTTCTACCATTTTTACGGTCCCCTCTCTAGAAAATAGGCTATAGCTCTCTCATTATAAGAATAAGACGTACGATTCAAATTAAGATTAGGGATGCAAGGTCGACCGGGAAAGGGTTCATTAACAAATATAACAAATTTATTTAACCAACCCTAGCGGTTTCGGTGCCACCGATAAAACTCTGTAGAAACTCGTCCGAAACTCAGCGTAACGACGGAGTATATCCGACGTATATGGGGAGCAAACTCGGAGTATTGTGTGCAGTTGTGACACATAAGGACGATAGTGTTAATTGGCTTTTAATTGGGATCGTCACGGAGTTTGGTTGGAGTTTCGCTGGTGTTCTTATATTAAGTTTCCCCCGAGTTTTATCAGTGCTTTAGCGGATTTTCTGTCGAGTTTAGTCGGCGTCTTCACTGAGTTTTCGTGGAGTTGGCCAGAAGTATTTCACGAGTTTCATCGGAGTTTCCCTCGAGTTTTACTGGTATTCTCACGGAGTTTCTGTCAAGTTTTTTTGGAGTTTTCGGGGTTACGTTTTTTTTTTTTTTTTTTTTTTTTAGAAAAATTTCGGAACTGGAGAAAGAAAGGATAACGGGAAAGGGGGAACCTTACTCACCTAGGAAAAAATCAGCATGTATGATCATGATTGACCAAGCATGAATCAGGCATGATCATGCATGATAATACATGAGTCGTGTATGATCATGCACGATTGTGATAGGTAATACTCAATCGTGTACTTTTAAACATGCGTTATTTCGCACGGCTTGTCATGACTGTGCATGATCATACACAACCGTACTCAACTGTGCATGACTGAGTACCGTAAGAACTGTAAGGTCATGTATGAATCTGCATGACGGAGTATGGCTTTGTATGGCCATACAAGAAATTTGCTTGATCATGCATGATTCATGCTTGGTAGAGCTTTATTATGCATAAAGTCGTTTAACACGGTGGGGACTATCATGTACGACTGTACATGCCCTTGAACAGTCATACATAATTCATGCTTGACAAAGCTCGATCAGGCATGACCATTTGTGATTGAATAGAATAAGTAAGCCTGAACCTCTTTGACTACGTATGGCTTTGTATGATCATTCATGATCGGGCTTGACCAGAGTGACCATGCACGATAACTTTTTCCGTGACCAAAATCAATACCGCACACGATACCACCATGAATTTGATTCGTAATATTCTGAAAGTTTAAAAATTCGATAAGAAAATTATTATTATGTTATAATTTTTTATATATTGACTCAAATTTAAAGTCTCTTTTCCCTCAAGTATGATTACTAAAAAAGTTATTCCTATTTGATTTTATGTATTACGAAATAGTTCAATTTGTTTTACAACTAATAGGTATAATTATATATAAAGTTATTATGTATAATAATTATATATAAAAAAAAAGTGTTGTTTCGGAATTATCATACAAAACCACACATGATCCGGTAGGGTAAGGCTCACTTATTTAGCTTAATTACAAATGGTCATATATGATTGAGCTTGTCTAGCTTGAATTGTGCACGATCAGGCTTGATCAAGCAAAATTATTGTATGGTCATACAAGGCCATACTCCTTCATATAGGCTTATGCACGACCTCTTAGTTCTCACAGTATACGTTCAGACACGGTCAAGTATGGTTGAGTATGATCATCGATAGTCACGCCTGATCGTGCACAATCACGCATGCTGAAAAGTACATGATTGAGTATGATCTTACACGATCATGCATTATTCATGCACGATTATATATAATTCATACATGATCATATCTGCTTCATACTGGATCAAGCATGATCAGGTGTGTTTATTTTTTCCAAAGGAAAGAAAAAATTAGAAAATTTGTTTTAAAAGTTATGCAATATTCAAATTTTTACCATTCTCTGAAATTTTCTAGTTTTCTTAAATATATTACGAACTACTATACTCATAAGAATCGTTCTGGATCTATTTCGAAGAAAAAGTTTTCGTTAGTGAAAAAAATATTTTATAAAATAAATAACCGCAGAATTTTGCAATTTAAAGAAGAGAAGTAATCAAATTCATGTTTTTTTGGCTCAATTTTTCGTTCTATAATATTTCTAACTTATCTCATAAAATCCTGAAACTCCTAATAAGGGATTTTTTTAGTTACCAGAATTAGAAATTTTATAAAGTTGGAAAGAATAAAATTTTATTTTTAAGTTTTTATTGTTTTTAAAAAATAAAAAATGATACAAACTTTATAACATTATTTGTTGTAGAGATTCAGTATATATTGATTTTTCATTCGCTTTTTTTGTCGAAGATGTTTTTAACTTCCCGCTAAGAAAATTGAAAATTTTCAAAAATCGGGAAGTTATTGTTTTTACCCTGTTTTTCGAAAATCGAGTTTTCATCAGATCTCGACGTTTTGAGGTTCTAGGAAGCTTCCC
>NC_058164.1:15480887-15516849 GCF_020080835.1 Cotesia glomerata
TTATAAATAAAACCAAAAAAACATGGCTGAAAAATGTATAGTGAGTAAGAGAGGAAACCGGCTTCGTCCTCATCTCTACTCTGAATAAGTGGTGACACCTGGTGGGGATAACTGATCGATTGATAGTTGATCAGTATTCGACCGGCGAGGGCGGGAAATCAAATTTAAAATCAAATTTTTAAAAAAATCATAATGAAAGGAACTTGAAATTTTAAACTCTGAATAAGAATTTATCGTACTACGATTATAATATTTGATTGCCATCTTGCAACCTTATTGCGGATCTGTGGATGGATTAAAAACAATAAAAATCGGGATTTAAAAATAGGGGTTGATCGTATAAAAGTGAATATTGAGAGAGATATGCAATTTTTTATTCTGTCATGACAAATTAAAAATAATTCTTACCAAAAAAATTGAAGTTTATAATGAACAAATAAAAAAAAGGGGTTAATCGTAGAGGGATGAAAAATTGAGAGTATTATCAGGTTTTTTAATCTGTCGTGACAAAATAAAAAAATAATTTTTGCAAAAAAATTTAAAGTTTTTAATAAATAAATAAAAAATAGGGGTTGATCGTAGAGGGGTGAAAATTGAGAGTAATATGAAAATTTTTTATTTAAAGCCATGAAAAAATAAAAATAAAAATCTTCCCAAAAAAAATTAAAATTTTTAATTCACAAATAAAAAATAGGGGTTGATCGTAGAGAAGTGAAAAATTGAGAGTAATATAGAATTTTTTTTTTAAATCGACAGAATAAAAAAAAAATTTTTGCCAAAAAATTAAAGTTTATAATTCACAAAAAAAAATAGGAGTTGATCGTAGAGGAGTGAAAATTGAGAGTAATATGAGAATTTTTATTCTAAGTCATCACAAAATAAAAAAAACATTTTTGCCAAAAAATTAAAGCTTATAATTAACAAATCAAAAATAGGGGTTGATCGTAGAGGGATGAAAAATTCAGAGTAATATAAAATTTTTCATTCTAAGTCATCACAAAATAAAAAAAAAATTTTTCTCAAAAAATTAAAGTTTATAATTAACAAATAAAAAATAGGGGTTGATTATAGAGGGGTGAAAAATTCAAAGTAATATAAAATTTTTCATTATAAGTCATAACAAAATGAAAAAAAATTCTTGCAAAAAAAATAAAATTTTTTAATTACCAAATAAAAAATAAGGGTTGATCGTAGAGTGGTGAAAATTTAGGGTTGCATGTATTTTTGTATGATCTATATATATATAGGAGATCAAGTTTTTGAACTCACTGATCACGATATCTCTGAAGCTATAAGGCCGATTGACTTGAAATTTGGTAGGAATATTTCTTTTGCCGAGTAGAGGTCAGCTAAGAACGGATTTTACGAAATTCCACCCACAAGGGGGGTTGCGGGGGCGTTAACAATAGAAAATTCCCATTTTTAACCTATAGCTTCTATCGACTTCAAATTTGGTAGGAATCTCCTATATGTGATGTAGAAATGATCTAAGAGCGGATTTTACGATAATCTACTCCCAATATGGATTGCGGGGGTGGGTATTAACGATGAAAATTTTTAATTTTCAAGCTATAGCTCCTACAGACTGCAATTAGGTAGGAATTTTCTCTAAGAGATGTAGAAATAATATACGAACGAATTTTAAGATACCTTACAGGAGTTTGCGGGGTGGATGTTAACAATTAAAATTTTTAATTTCCAAGCTATAGCTCTTATAGACTCCAAATTTGGTAAGAATCTTCTATGTGATGTAGAAATAATCTAAGAGCGGATTTTACGACGAATCACCCCCAATAAGGATTACGGTGGTGGGTGTTGACAAAAAAAAATCTTAATTTCCAAAATATAGCTTCTAAAAGGCGTAAATTTGGTAGGAATCTTTTATTTGTCATGTAGAGATCATCTCAAAACGGATTTCAATAAATTACACTTTCGACAGGGATTGCGGGGGTGGGTGTTAGAATTTCAAATTTCCATTTCCAAACTGTAACTTCTACAAACTTGAAATTAGGTAGGAATCTTTAATTTGTCATGAGATCATCTCAAAACGGATTCCAAAAAATTCTACTTCCGATAGGGATTGCGGGGGTGGGTGTTAAAATCTAAAATTTTAATTTCCAAACTGTAACTCCTGCAGATTCTAAATTTGGTAGGAATCTTCGTGTACGATGTCAAGTTCAGCTGAGAATGGATTTTCTCGAATTCTTACCCTAAAAGGGATGGTGGGGGCGTTAACAATGAAAATTTCTCATTTCCAATCGATAGTTTTTATAGACTCGAAGTTTTGTTGAAATCTTTTATTTATAATGTAGAAATTATCTCGAATAGGTTCTTACGAAATTCCTCCCTCACATAGAAGTGCGGGAGTAATAATTGTCAAAAAATTCATATTCTTTAAATACAGTTCCTACAAATATAAAATTTGATAGAATCTGAAGAGAAACAGGCAAATACCGGGATGACCTCCGAGGTCAACGGATTTAAATATTTTTCTTTCTTAATAGTGATATTTTCTTACAACAATCGTCTCTTTGGCAGCGGCAAAAAAGTCATTGTAACGTTTCCAAAATTTAACATTACATGTAGCTATTCAATCAACGGACTAAGAATTTTACATCCTTTTTTTTTTTGCTGATCACATAACCGATGAACTGTTCTTATTACGGGATCGCGAAAATGTAACAGATTAAAAGATTGCATTTTCTAAACACATGAGATATAGAAAAAAAATTTGGCAACTCATTTTAAGAAAATTCGTAAAAAAAAAGTACAAATAATTTTCTATGTATAATTGATGTTACGGAAGAAATTTTAATTAACAGCGAAATTCGTCACAATTTAAGCTAGGCAGATTTCAACTTCACTTATGAGACCTGCAATTACTTTAACTAAAACTATCAATGCTCATTTAAAATTTTTTTTCTTCGTGTCAATTAATATTCATTTTTGGAAGAAAGCCACGGGAATGTTATAGTGATTGTACATTGAAAGTTACAATGAATTTTAGCTAGAATAATCATGTGGACAAAATATACAGACCAATTTGATGGAATTTGGAATCTGTGCAAGTAAAAACAATCTTCCAATTAAATTTCAAATCTAGATCTAAAAATACAATTCTATAAAGCGCCCAGCGGAGCGGGCGGGTAACAGCTATCTATATATATATATATGATTTCCACGTATATAGTCACTCATCACGATATCTCTTGAACCATAAGACCTAGAGACTTGAAATTTTAATAACAATTTATTTATAACAAAGCCTGCTGGCCAAATGGCAAGTAAAAATAAGAAATACAATTAATTACAAATTTAAAAATATTGATAACAATAATTTTACAATAAGGCAAGTAATAATAAGAAATACAATTAATTACAAAATTTAAAAATATATGTCGAAATGCATAAAAAATATATTTTAAATATTTTAAAAATCTATAAAAAATATATAAATATATTTAAATTGTGTATAGTAAATATATTTTTAATAACTAACTTTTGGCCGATTTTCATATATATTTTAGATATATTCAAAATATAATTTTTTTTATATTTTTAGCTATGTATTTCAAGATATATCTTGAATATATCTAAAATATATTTATAATTTTTTTTAATTTATTTATAATTTATTATTACCAGAATACAGATATTTGAAAAAATACATAATAAGTGTACAATACAAAAATATCTGTCCTATAGAGATGATTTCCATCTGTACATAGGACTGGTACAGTAATTTATATCCATGAAGACAAAATTATTAGCATACAAAATTGAACAATTAAAACTTAAAAACTAATTAACTCAATTTATTCTGTATTTTGTTTTAACCATTCAGTTATTTTCATCTTAATAGATTTTTTAGAACCGTCTAACATCTTTAAATTGTTTGGTAACCTATTGTAAAATTTCACAGCAACATAGCTAGCACTCTTGCATGAAATAGTGTTGTTCCTCTTTGGCATTGCAATAGACTTGTTTCTTGTGTTTACAACTATATCTTTATATCTAAGTTTACATTCATTATAGTATGTCATAATAGAATTTATAATAAAAGATTGCCTGATATTTAATACATCCTCACTGTTTATTTTTTTAATTAGTTTATTTTGAATTGTAATTAGTGAGTTTAACGTATTACTATACGCTCCACCCCAGGCAGTAATTCCATAATTAATTACACTTTCAATCAAGGCCTGGTAAATGATTTTCAGAGTTCTTTTATTCATTATTAAACTAAGCTTATAGAAAACAAAAATAAAGTATTTGGTTTTCTTTATCAACTCTTTGATATGACAATCCCACTTCATACAGCTGTCTATAACTATTCCTAAGTATTTACAATTTGTTACCCTTTTTAGTTTTTTATTTTCTATGTAAATTTCTGTCTCTTTTGGTACACTATCTTTGTAGCATCCAAAAGTTATGTATATGGTTTTTTCAATATTTAGAGAAAGCTGATTAACACATAGCCATTTGTTTAGTACTTTCAACCACTTTATAGTTTTAGTTTGAACCTCATTCCAATTTTTACCTGAGCATAAAACTGCAGTATCATCAGCATAGGAAACAATAGAGTTGTCCGGGAGTAGACCAAAGACATCATTTATGTACACTATAAAAAGTAAAGGACCCAAAATCGTCCCTTGTGGTACTCCCACTGTCACTTTCATATTTTTACTCTTTTCATTATTAACTTTGACACACTGTGCTCTATTTTTTAGATAATTCTTTAATAACTCCAGGACCACTCCTCTTATTCCATATCCTTCTAATTTTTCTAACAGAATATTGTGGTTTACTGTGTCAAATGCTTTTGCCAGGTCCAAAAACGTTACTATTGTAGGAATATTATTATCTAAATGCTTATAAATATGTTCTGTAACAAAACTTATTGCGTCATTTGTTCCTCTATTTTTAACAAAACCAAATTGTTTTTCAGATATTATTTTATGTTTATTTAAAAATACTGTAAACCTTTGATATATTATTTTTTCCATTATTTTAGCAATATTTGATATTAACGAAATTGGTCTGTAATTCGATGGTAATTGCTTGTTTCCAGATTTAAAAATTGGTATTATTTCAGCTGCTTTTAAAGCATTTGGCCAAATACCGGTGTTCATACACATATTAAAAATGTGAGCTAAAGGCTCACTTATATTACTAGCTATTTTTTTAAAAATCTTACTGCTGATACTATCTACCCCCCCTGCTTTATCTTTTAATTCATTAATTATTTTCTCTATTTCATTTTTGTTTGTTGGTACGAGAAAAATACTATATGGATTCCTGGCATATGTTTTTTTATTGAGTGATTTAGTTTTGTCTATTCTAGATGCTAAAGTGTCACCGATACTACTAAAATATGTAACCAGATTATCAGCAATTTGTTTATTATCAGTTATTTCGTTATCCTCACATATCAATGACTCTATATTACTATTTTTATTTACATTTTTACCTATCTTATCCTTAATATATTGCCATAATCGTTTGCTATCTTTACATTCAACTACTTGTTTTCTCATAAAGTTTTGCTTCGCATTTTTAATTACCCTATCTAAGATTTTACAATACTTATTATATTCACTTTTTAAAAGTAAATTATTTTTATCTTTGGCCCAGCTAAGATATAGAGTTTCTTTAGTCTTACATGAATTTATTATACCACTTGTAATCCAGTCTTTTCTGGGTCGCCTGTCCTTCTTTTGCTTCTGTTGTTTCCTGTATGACTTCTTAATAATAGTTTGTATATTTTCAATTAAATTGTTCACTGCTTCATCAGGAGAATTATAACTTAGCACTTTATACCAGTCAAACAGATCACTATTTCTTTTTAACTTTTTGAAGTCTATTACAGTTTTTTCATTTATTTGAATTTCTTTTTTACACAGATTTAACTTTAAAAATAATGTATAATGGTCTGCAAAAGTATTCGTATAAATATATGACTTAATGTTTTTAATGTCTGATTTTACAAACATGTTATCAATACAAGTACCCCCATTAACAACTGAACAGGGTCTCGTTATACAATTGAAATATGGTATATAATTAAAGTCCAAAAAATTACACATAAGTTCATTTGTAAACAAATCAGAATATAGGAAGTTTATGTTGAAGTCACCAGTAATGATATGGTTCTTCAATTTTGCATTTTTATTTAAATATTTTTTCACAGATTCCTTAAAAGTTTCTTTATCAGTATCATGTGATCGATAAATCCCAGTTATTTTCAAGACACCACTCTTTTTTATTTTTATTTCCACTGATAAAAATTTAATTCCATCAACCGATTCGATATTCATTGATTGACCAGCTAAAGATTTTTTTACATACATTACCACTCCATCAGCTTTATTTATGTGACTGTCATTATAGTATATATTATATCCACATATATTAAAAATAGTTGGACACGTTAAACTCCACGTCTCTGTGCACACAATAATATCAGGTAACACAGTTAAACTTTTAATGAAACATTCCAGTTTTTCAAAATTAGCATTTAGACTCCTTACATTAAAGTTAACAATTATAAGATCGTTCACATTAAATTGTTCATTTAATTCATTAATTCTATCATAAGAATCTTCATAACTGAAATCTTCATCTATATCTTGTTTATCATTTACAGTAATGACATCATTATCACTATTTATGTGTAAAGATGTCATTGAGCATTCGTTGATAAGTTAGTTTTACTTTTTTGTCCGAGTATTCTACCTAAGTATTTTGGTACCTTGGGTAATGTAGGGTAGTCGATGTCATTAATTAGTTTTTGTAGCTTGAATTTGAGGTATTCACACTGGGTTGTATCATTGGGATGGTGTTGTGTACATCTATTTTGTCCGTATTTTTTATTGTAGTATTCACAGTTAACACATGTAAGATGATCAGACTTGCAAGCGGCCGTTAAGTGGTCACCAGCACATTTTAGGCACTTATCCTCGTTTTTACAATTTTTACTAACGTGGTTTAAACGACCACATTTGTAACATATATTCAAATTAATATCATCAATCACTCTACAACATTGGAAACCGACGTATACTTTATGTCCATTTTTAACTACAGAGTCATAGATTTCAGGTTGTTATGTCCACCCGCAAATTTTTTGTCTCTCCTCTCATTTTTTTAAATTTAAATCACCCGCGCAGATGGAAGACTTCTCCATGCGCGAAAGCCACAATAAAATGTAAGCTACGTAACTGCTGGTTGACTAGCGGGGACTTCTGCAATCTCAGCACCACGAGCTTTTAAAAAGGCGATCAACAGCCAAATCCACGTCTTAGTTGGTTAATTCGACTTCCGCGTTTAACTGACGGGCCCGTGCCTTGTAGAGTCCTTTGCTTTAATTTGCTCCGCACTTAAAGGAAGTTTGGACGCGGTTTCAACCGGCAGGCCACGTATTAGTTATTAATATCTACGAGTCGGGATTCTCAAAGTTCTAATTTGCCCTGCACTTAGGCGAGAACTCGGTCAGTAGATAAAATTTAGAGAGTCAAAATCTCAAAGTCTTAATTTGCCCTGCACTTAGGCGAGATTTTGATCAATAAGAAAACCTAGAGAACCGGATTCTCAAAGTTCTAATTTGCCCTGCACTTAGGCGAGAGTTCGGTCAATAAGTAACTTAAGATCTTTTAAAGCTAAATTTGCGCACTTTACCCTACGGGGGACTGGAGGACGTTAGCTCAAATTCAAATAAAATTCATTATAATAATTTCGATTAAATAAAATTTGTGAAAGTGTAAAAGTTTTGGTGTTAATTAAAATAAATCTTAAAAAGAAGTGAAATCTGTTTTAAATAAATTCATTTCATAAAAATAAGAAGCTCTTAGAATAAGCAGCCCAAATCCATCCACATCCATTCGCTGCAAATACCAACAGAGGGTCCAATCAAGGAAAAGGCACTACGATCAGCCCCGGAATCACGGATCCGATCCTAAGAAATAATCCAGCAAGTAGTAAGTACATCTACTCCTAACTAAAATCCGTGTACAGTCTCAAACGAAGGCGTGGTAAATTCGTACTTCGAAAACGTCCCACAAAAATAATTAAAACAACGGAATTAAAACCTCCGTTGCGTATTCTTTAAACTGTTAGTCCAAACCTCCACCGTTTACGCTACCGCTCAAAAAACGCCCTTGGACATAACAAGGTGAAACTTCCATGATCAACGTGCGCTGCGTTGTTTTGTTTTTGTATTCACCAATAACTGAAAAACTTCCACTTAACAAATTAGCGTTTCTATTCCTTATGTCTTCTTCCAAATCACCTAAGCTCATACTATTCTGAACGTCCAATATTTTTAGTCTAGGTGATTTAAGTGCTTATACCTCGATATGGTAATCATTCTTTAATTTTTCATTTAGCATTACTGTTGTTCTTTTGACATCCTCCTTGTTCTTGCATTTGATGGTGACTTCTCCAGACTTATTTGTAACTATCTTTCTAATTGGCACAGTAGTATCTTCCAATAGCTGACACAACATTTTTATCTACATTCACATTATTTTTATCTTTTGCTTTTACAATAATGTTTGGAATTACGTTTCTTGAAGTATTTCCATCCAACTTTGTCATGTCAGCATAAGTAACCGTCTTATTATTATTTACCGGATTTTTTATATTCACTAGTTCTTTCAGCAATAGATTTTTATCAACAAGTTCTTGATTTAGCTGTTTTAGCAAATCATTCTCCACCCTAAGCAAAGCCAACTCATCTTCTATGACAGTTTCATCTAATAACATTGCATCTCTTCTTTATTTAGAGAGATGTTATTTTGCAGATCTTCCTTTATTTTATCTTTTTCATATAGTTTCGTTTGTGTTATGATTTTTCGTGCATCTTCACTTAGTTCAATGTTTTCAAAGTCATTTTTTGAGGTTATACTTTCCACATCATGTGTTCCACAGACCACAAACATTTCACTGATGTATTTTCCTTTTTTTAATCGATTAAAATCATTCGGATGATATACACTCTCACATATGATACAAATCACAATTTGTGGCACTTTTAAATTTGAATGACACTTAAAAGTTTTGACATTAGTCTCTAGAGCGTCTGTTTCACCCGCCATCTTAATGAAATGAGATTGAAATTTGGTAGGAATATTTTTTTTATCGAGTAGAAGTCAGCTAAGAACGGATTTAACGAAATTCCACCCACTATAAACTATAGCTTCTATCGACTCCAAATTTAGTAAGAATCTTCTGTAAGAGATCTAGAAATAATCTATGAACGAACTTTACGATATTACACCCCACAGAGGGTTGCGGGGGTGGGTATTAACAATGAAAATTTTTAATTTTCAAGCTATAGCTCCTACAGATTCCAAATTTTATAGGAAATTTCTGTACGTGATGTAAAAATAATTTATGAACGAATTAATCTTATTACGGGATTGCGGGAATGTAACAGATCAAAATGAAAACATTTTCTAAACATTTGAGATGTGGAAAAGAAATTTGGCTATTCATTTTAAGAGATTTCATAAAATCAAAAATTAAAATCGTAAATCCAAAAATGATTATTCATTTTTGGAGAAAGCCACGGGAATGTTATAGTGATTGCACATTGAAAGTTACAATGGATATTCGCTAGAATTATGACATGGATAAAAGGTACAGGCCAATCCGATAGAATTTTGAATCTGTGCAAGTCAGAACAATACTCCAATTGAATTTCAAGTCTAGATCTCAAAATACAATTCTATAAAGTGCCAAGCGGAGCGGGCGGATAACAGCTAGTGTATCATAAAAAAATAAAAACAAAAAATTTTGTCTGAAAAATAAAAAAAAAATTTAGGGGTGGACCACCCTTAACATTTAGGGGGATGAAAAATAGATGTTGTTCGATTCTCCCCCCTGGCTAATATCCTCGCTAAGGATCACGAAAATCGGTTGAGCCGTTTCGGAGGAGTTCGATCACGTACCCCGTGACACAAGAATTTTATATATTAGAAGACATTCTCAATTTATAGATTTAATTTACGAATATAATCACCAAGATTAAAATTTTAACATATCAGAAAGGTCGATAAACTAGGGTAGGACAATTGTAGACTTACCTATAGTCAGTATACTAGAAACTATACGCTACTGTGTATCGATTTATGAATACGGTTTTTTCATACTGTTTAAAACATAACCTGTATATTGCTGTTAATCTTTTGTGCGATCAAGTGTCTAGTGAAATATTGTTGATATTACATTTGCTAAATGAATAAATAATTATTATAGTTTATGAAAGCTATCTTGATTTGGTGTTATTTGAAAAGCTAATTATTTTATTCCATGAATCTAAATTGATTGGAAGAGTTTCATGAAGACATTATGGCATCAATAAGCAATTCGATCGATGTTGTAATCCATTTAAGTTGGAATCACATTTAAAAAATATGGGTTTACGTCCAGCAACTGGCATTATGAAAGTAACGTTAGGATTAGATGGAAATTATTTATTATGCCGTTCGTGTCGAAAAGAAGCTTCAAAATTAGTGAAGGAACAAACAAATACTAGTGATGATCCTAATGTTGATGCAAATGACCATTAAAATGATTCTAGTGACAACAATGAGAACAATGATGGTGCTGACAGTGATAGTAACACAACTGCCACGGATCTCCCGTTATCTTTATTTATTTATTTTTTATTTATTTATTTATTTACTTCTGGTAAAACATTCTACAGAGGTGCAAGAAGCACCTGTGCATAGACACCAGAAAAATATAATACATTTATAAAAATTAATACATAATATTAAATTAACTAAATAAGTAGTGTACAGAGTATATTAAGAATAATTATACAAAATTTTTACATAAATACAATTTATCATGAATTAAAGTATTATTGATCTTATCCACCTCACAATATGCTTTCTTAACCATTTATTATAATTTAGCTCTTTCATATTACTAGGAAGTAAATTGAAATATTTAATTGCAATATAAATTGCACTTTTAGTACTTATTGTTCTATTAATTTTTGGTAATGTTAACTGTCTAGATCTTGTATTGATTACTCTTACAGAGTACAAAGTTTTACATTCACAAAAATAATAGGTTAAGGCTTGTACAACGAAAGATTGTTTAATCTTCAATGGTCCTAACATATCATCAGAATTTGTTATTTTGCTTAACATTTTATTTTGTAGATTTACAATTCTGTAGATTTTTGTAGATTTATGATTCCGTATATTTTTTAAAATTATCCGGAGGCACTGTAGTGCCTCAAGCCAAGTACACGTTCAACAACATATGTAATAATATGTGTGAACGTGTAGGCGTGAGGCTACAGTGCCTCTATTCTCGAGTCAGATGTCAACATAACCTCACCATATTTTTAACTCGATTTATTTTATTACTACATTCATATCAACACTTTACACTCGCTTTAAATAGTTTAATTATTAGTTCTTTCTGTAAAACACCAAAAAACTATATTGTTTTTTTCATTATTTAGCGTTATCCTAATTTATAAAATTTTCGCTCTCCCGTTTTTCGATTCTACGAAAGATTTTACTAATTTCGGTCGAATTTTTCATTTTGAAGTTGGTACAGTTTAATTTTCTGCGGATAGTATACTAATGTGTAGTATCACAGTTAGTCCGTTTCCGTCTGGCGTCTGAGATCCTCTCCGGATAGTTACTCTGCTCCAGATTTTTAAGTTGGTACAATTCAATTTTCTAAGGATAGTAATCACTGTATAGTATCAGAGTTATTCCATTTCCATTGGAAGTCTGACAAGATAGGCGGTTAATTCAAATTTGAATTTATTTAAAATTTTATTGCGGGTATTTGTAAAATAATTAAATGCAATTTTATTCTATTTAACGTATTATTATTATTATTATTATTATTATTATTATTATATTATTAAATGCTCAGGGGGGTTGTCCCCGAAGTCCGACTCTCCGAAGGCCCAGCCTGAGCTCCATCCATTACTGCTGGACCACTCCGCACAACAAGGCGGTTAGCGGCCACAGCAGGCCAAAGTCATTTCCCTAAGTAGACGGAGGGAACCTAATATTACAGCCTTCTGCATCCTGACAGCCAAGAACTCAGATTTTGACGTGCAAGCTGGAACTTTGGCAAGTGAGGATACAAAAGACTGTTTCATCCCTCCAAGGACGCCAACGATTAGGACGACTAGTTTGACACGGTAACCTGGGTAAAGTTTGCCAATTTCAAATAGGAGATCCTGATATATTTTTCTTTTGTGCTCTTCTTTGGCTGAGATGTTGTGTTCAGCCGGGGCCGAGAACTCAATGACATAAATGTCACGAGTGGCCTTGTCGAAGAGCACAAAAGTTTGGAAAATCCAAAAGTGCACGCCTCATAACGCTCATCCATTTTTTAAGAAAAAAAAATTAGAAAAACGGTTGACCCTGAAGGCCATCCCTGCAACTTCCCGCTAATTCCATACTTAGGCGCTTAAAATTGCGCCAATGACGTTTTTGAGCTCTTCGAGCTCAAAATATACAATTTATGGGTTATTTTGAGCTCTCCAAGCTCAAAGAGATTGCTTTTCTATGCTTTTGAGCTCTTCGAGCTCAAAAGTCTGATAGGGATTTGATGACACTATTTTTTGAATTTTTAAACCGCAATAACTTTTGAATGAATAAACCGATTTTCACGCGGTTGGCAGCATTCAATGCAGTTTTTCAAGCCTCACAAAGAATCTTAAATTTTGAATTGATCGCGCTAGGAATTTTGGAGTTATTCCGAAAAAACACTTTTTTCGGTTTTCTTTCGTTCACGATATCTCTCGAACGAATCAACCGATTTTGACCGGACTGGTGGCGATCGACGTGGTTTTTTGAGGTTAAGAGCTGATTAGTTTTTGGAATTGAACCATCAAGCCGTTTAAAAGTTATTCCAAAAAAACCACATTTGAAAAAAATTTTTTTTTCAGTTTTTTGAAGATTTCTCAAAATCTATTGATCTGAATCGGTCCAAATAGTTTTCAAAATCTAAGTTTGGTCAAGCCCTTTCGAATGGCACCAACCGCGATGAAATCGGTCAAGCCGTTCAAAAGTTATAAGCGGTTCACATACTTTCACACACACACACACACACACACACACACACACACACACACACACACACACACACACACACACACACACACACACACACACACACACACACACCGTGACAACCTCGCGGGGATAGTCAGGGAAGCTTTCTGTGACCTTCAAACGTCGAGATCTGATGAAAACTCGGTTTTTGCAAAACGGGGTGAAAAAAATAACTTCCCGATTTTTGAAAATCTTCGATTTTCGTAGCGGGAAATTAAAAATTGTGAAATTGATTAAAAAAAAAAAAAATTATAATTAAGTAATTTCTTACAGTATTTTTTTTTTTTAAATATCAGCGCCCTTTTTTTTGTCATATGCGCACGCAATCTAAAAAAATCTAGCTTCATCAAGTGACGCCATAGTTTTCACGCGACAAATAAGAAAAATTTGTTTGTCTTTGTACGATTGTATCGTAATGAATTTTAATAAAAATTCAATTTAAAAAAAAAATACGTAAACTAGGCTACTGATATGAAATACGGACCCAGTTCATCGCATTTGTAAACTAATAAAAAAGGTCCGGTCTTGAAATATCAATTTGTTCGGGAGTAATCATTGGTACATCCAAAATGGGGTGACATCCGGACGTCCACGTAAAATTTTTTTCAAAACGTTTTTTTTTTCAAAATAGCAACATGAAATGATTTTAGAAAGTAAAAGATGGTTTAATTTAAGTGTTTTCTCCGTGTACATCTACTTATATTATTGTATAAGTGTAATATGGTTGAGATAGAGACATTTAAAGATCACAAAATTGCTTGACCTTGACGAGTCGAGTATAAAGCACAACCTCACGCGCTTCGCGCTATGAGGCGTGCAATATCGGGTTTGTTGTGATCGATTCGCCGGGTTGTTGCAAATGGCATGTTCCAGTAAATTTTGCAACTGTCATTCTCAACAACCTGGGGAATATCTCCTGGTAGATAAGGCAGCACTGGTGTCATATCAATACCGTAGTAATGACGAAGATAGTAGTACAGTACTCTCAGGGCAGCGTTGTGACGCTGGATATATGCACCTCTCGCCAGCACAGGACATGCCGACAAAAGGTGTATGAGCGTCTCCGGGTGTTGTTTACACATCCTACATGACGTGTCCAGAAGCTGCACCTGGAGCACCTTGCTACGGTATTCTAGAGTGTTAATGACACCATCTTGGCAGGCAAATATGAACCCTTCAGTCTCGGACATCAGGCCAGCTGACTTTAAGAAGGAAAAGGTCAACTGGGTGGACAAGCCATGATCACGCAAGTGCTTGAAGTACACGCTGTGCATGGACTTGTCCATCAGTTCGCCTAGGAGTTGTTTTTCCTCGGCGTTCCTGATGACGCTCTTAAATTCTTCCTTTCGGAGTTCCATAAGAGCGTTTATCTCTCCAAGACCAAGGGTTCTTGCTGCATATATAGCTGCCTTATACAAGAACGACCCCTTATGTGCATTTTCATGTTTATGTACGATTTGCATAAGGAAGTCATCCTCGTCTGCAGTGAAATTGACAACCTCGAATATTAAGCCCAGGACCAAACGATCATGCAGCCGCTCCAAACTCTGCAGACCTCTCCCACCGATGGACCGGGAGAGGTATAATCTGGCGACTGATGAATTGGGGTGCATGCTCCGATTCATATTGATAACCTTACGGGTTTTGATGTCGAGATCTCGTAAATCCTTTCGGGCCCATTTCAGGACACCGAAAGAGTATAGTAAGACTGGGACAGCGAGCATGTTAGTGGCGGAGACTTTATTTTTGCCGGAAAGTTCGGAGGACCAAATTTTCCGGAGTCTCCTAACATACTCACTACGGAGAGTTGCTCGGACTTCAGAGACCGCATGCATGCGGTGCTCTTCCATTCCTAGGTATCTATACAATTCTCCGGCGCCTAATTGTCTTAAGATGCTCCCATCTACTAACTCGACATCATCACCCGTATCAGAGCACTTACCCCTCGCCAGATGTATGACCGCACACTTGTCCAACCCAAAAGACATTCCGACATCTCGTGTGTACTCTGCTACGATGTTCAGGGCTGCCTGTAGATGATCTTCATTAGCACTATATAGCTTCAGATCATCCATGTAGAGCAGATGGGTGATCGAGTATTTTCGATCACCCGGAGGCCCCACAGAGTACCCATGGGTTTTACGGAGAGCAACAGATATAGGCAGCAGTGAGATGCAAAACAGCAGAGGGCTCAAGGAATCGCCTTGGAAGACCCCTCGTTTGTACTCTACAACTCCGGTTACGTGCAGTGCGTTTCCATTTCCTATATAGAAACGCGTTCGCCAGAGCTGCATTGTACGCCGAATGCATTCCACCGTTTCGGGATTGACCCCCAGGCATTTGAGGAGGTATAAAATCATTTCATGAGGAGTTGAGTCAAATGCCTTGCGATAGTCAATCCAGGCCATTGACAGGTTGCGTTGATAGTAGATCGCATCTTGTATGACACATCGATCCACTATCAGGTTCTCTTTGCAACCTGACAGGCCTCTTTTGTTGCCACGCTGTTCATATATCTGTTGCCATATAGGTCCTATCTCCTGCAAGATACGGTTATTCAAAATTTTTGTAAAAATTTTATAAACCGCATTCAGGCAGGTGATAGGCCTGTAATTTTTTGGGTCAGACAAGTCACCTTTTTTGGGTATCAGTACGGTTCGCCCTTCTACGAGCCAGTCTGGAATCGGTTCGTCAGCTCTAATGTAGGATGTAAATATACGGGCCAAATGGAGGTGGGTAGAAGTAAACTTCTTCCACCAGAAGACATTAATGCCATCTGGTCCCGGGGCAGCCCAATTTCTGCTGCCATCTAGAGCTAAACGAACTTCATTTACACTGACTGCAGGGCTCTCTTCATCAGCATTCTGTCGACGGTGTTTCCGACAAAATGCTTTGAAGTCATGCAGAGCTGGAGTGTTGGCGTTTACGTTTGGTTGATCTCCATACAACTCAGTCCAAAAGGCTTCCACCCGCTCAGGTGCTGGATAATTCCCGGTAACAACAGTCTTTGGTGTCAGAAAGCGTGAAGGGCTAGATCGAAACAACGAATTGTCGACCAGCCGTTTCAGCCTTTTCTCTAGTGACTTTTTGGCAGTCACTAGAGCTCGCAATTTATTAAGCGACTCTTCTTTGATGACAAGAAGAGTACTTTTATTCAATGTGTGATGACGCCACCGAAGTTCAGCAGCAATGCGACGTACTCGGGGCGTGTATGCTCGTTGGGTTGTTTCGAACTCAATCACACATTGGATGCGAGAGACATGTTTCCGGGATCTGTCAATTTCGTCGCCAAGTTGTGCGATGCGCTGTCTCAACCTTGCCTCGATTGAGAGACGATGTCTCTCTCTCGGAAAAGCCGAAACTGCTGCACCATACACAACCTGGTTCACAGCGAGCAGAGTGGAATCCTCCTGGATCTGTGTAAGGAGATCTTCATTGACGTTGTCAAGTTGTTGTTGGGAGTAAGTTATCTTTTTAGATATACTTACTTGCCGTCCTATAAAGGGATTGTTGTTATCCAAGGAGGAACGGCGTCGCTCTTGGTGTAATTGCGCCGGAAAGGAAAGTCTATTAGTTACGCAGGTGTTTCGGCGTAAAATGTGCCAGCTCCGGATGCATGTCACTCGAAAGAGTGTGCATCCGGGCTATGTAACCGATCATCCCCGGCTCGCTGCGCTGGTAACACGCCAAGAGATCGACTCGCAGTTCCTCCGTCCACTTAAAGTTAGTCCTTAAAGCGCCAGTGTCATCATTATTTATCGGGTCCGGTGTGCTCCTCCCACCTGATAAATGGTCCTCATCCGAAAAGGACCGGTTGTGGGGAGCACTTCTGAGATTATGTCTTGTTGTAACTCAGAGTTTCAATGCAGTGGGTAGTTGGCCCACTGCACCTGTTACGTCGTTTGCCTACAGACCTGGTGTTCTGGTCTGCGTTTCCCGCGGTGCGCCACTTGGAGGCCACGTAACAAGCCCGCTATTATTTTTATTATTATTATTATTATTATTATTATTATTATTATTATTATTATTATTATTATTATTATCGTTATGTCCACCTCAACTTTTTTTCTTAATTTAAATCACCCGCGCAGATGGAAGACTTCTCCATGCGCGAAAGCCCCAATAAAATGTAAGCTACGTGACTGCTGGTTGACTAGCGGGGACTTCTGCAATCTCAGCACCGCGAGCTTTTAAAAAGGCGATCAACAGCCAAATCCAAGTCTTTGTTAGTTAATTCGACTTCCGCGTTTAACTTGACAGGCCCGTGCCTTGTAAAGTCCCTTATCTTAATTTGCGCTGCACTTAAGATGAGTTCAGACACGGTTCAACCGGCAGGCCACGTATTAGTTATTAATATCTACGAGTCGGGATTCTCAAAGTTCTAATTTGCCCTGCACTTAGGCGAGAGTTCGGTCAATAAGTAACTTAAGATCTTTTAAAGCTAAATTTGCGCACTTTACCCTACGGGGGACTGGAGGACGTTAGCTCAAAATAAATAAAATTCATTAATAAATAATTTCGATCTAATAAAAATTGTGAAAGTGTAAAGGTTTTGGTGTTTGTTAAATAAATCTTGAAAAGTGAAATCTGTTTCGAATAAATTCATTTCGTAAAATAAGGACCCCTTAGAATAAGCAGCCCGAATCCATCCATTCGCTGCAAATACCAACAGAGGGTCCAATCAAGGAAAAGGCACTACGATCAGCCCCGGAATCACGGATCCGATCCTAAGAAATAATCCAGCAAGTAGTAAGTACATCTACTCCTAATTAAAATCCGTGTACAGTCTCAAACGAAGGCGTGGTAAATTCGTACTTCGAAAACGTCCCACAAAAATAATTAAAACAACGGAATTAAAACTTCCGTTGCGTATTCTTTAAACTGTTAGTCCAAACCTCCACCGTTTACGCTACCGCTCTAAAAACGCCCTTGGACATAACATTATTATTATTATTATTATTATTATTATTATTATTATTATTATTATTATTATCATTATCATAATTATTTAATATAATAATATTATAATGAATATTTGTTGTAGATATTTGATGTAAATATTTAGTGTGGATTGTTTTCATTACTTTTCCGGCTGTGAACGGTTATGCCCCTAGATTTATCCAGCAGGTGACACTACGTGTCAGAAAGCTGCAAATTTGAATTATTTCAAACATTTTATTAATTTTTCATTCAAATTTATTTTACTTACATTAGTTGTATTACGTGTCCGGTTGTTAACTATATTGCCTCTAGATGTACCCAGCAAGTCTGACAAATGAGGCGGTTAATTCAAATTTAAATTTATTTACTATTTAATTTCGGGCATTTGTAGAATGATTAAATACAATTTCATTTTATTCAACGTTTCATTATTTTATTATTCACATTATTTGTATATTATTATCATTAGTATTACAACTGTTATGGAAATATTTCTATAATTATCATTATTATAATTATAATTATTAATATTATTCCTTAAATAATTGAAAAACTGGCTCTCAGTCGAAGTAATATTGAGTAAATACAGCGCAATGACTAATATGAATTATTATAACTATGATTTTAAAAAACGCGCGGCAATTTAAATTCAAAAATTCAATTAAAATTTTATTATTATCAAAACAATAATAATAATAATAATAGTAATTATTATTTTTTCTCTTTTAAAAACGATGCGAAATTGTAAGTTATTACTAAAAATTTTTATTTTTATTTTAAAAAGCGCGCGAATATTCCAATTTCAAAATTTCACTTATAATTTTATTATTGCATTTATAATATATTAAATATTATCATTCTATCATTATTATTATTATTAATATTATTTAATTAATTAAATAACTGGCTCTCAGTTGAAGTAATATTGAGTAAATATAGCGCGATTACTAATATCAATTATTATTATCATGATTTTAAAAAACGCGCGGCAATTTAAATTCAGAATTTCAATTAAAATTTTATTATTATCAAAACAATAATAATAATAATAGTAATTATCATTTTTTCTCTTTTAAAAACGATGCGAAATTAAAAGTTATTACTAAAAATTTTTATTATTTTAAAAAGCGCGAGAAAATTCAAATTTCAAAATTTCACTTATAATTTTATTATTGCAATTATAATATATTATCTGTACAAAAACAGTTTCACTGTCAAAAATTGCACCAAGTACACGTTCACAACTTTTGATTTACAAAAATACCATGAAGAAATTATCACTTTACAAAAAGATGTAAAATCGAAAAAAACAGACCAAGTAGCCGTTATGATTTTTAATAATTGAAAAAATTTTGTGGTAAATTTAACAATTAAAAACAATTTTTTAAACGTACTTGGCGTGCGTCATTGAGTACCCCAAATTTTTTCAGATGTATTGTAATAACGTCACAATATCACTCAGATAACTCATTTATTTTAACCGTCAGTAGTTTAATAATTATCTTAACTCCTGTTCTTTTCCTTAGGCCTAGCTCTACTAGCACCTAAAAATCAATTCTCCTATCTCGTCAAGAGAAATTTAATTTTAATCATAATCCTCCAATAATTATTTTTTTTTTTCATCAAAAACGATCCAATAAGAAATGTCGAAGTTATGTAAAAAATGCACTTTTTTCGAAATTTTTCGTTTTTGATAACTCCCGAATGAATCAATCGATTTTGACGGGACTGACGGTAATAGATGTAGTATTTCAAGTTTAAGAGCGGATAAGTTTTTGAAATTGACTAGTGGAGTCGTTTAAAAGTTATTCCAAAAAAACCATTTTTTGAAAATTTTATTTTTGAGATTTCTCAAAATTTAGCGAACCGAATCGATTCAAATTTTCACCAAATTTAATGGCAATGATACTCTTTGGATCGCCACTTATCTCGATCCGATCGATCGAGCTGTTCAAAACTTATAGATTCATATGGTTGCATCAAAATATTATCAGTAGGGTCAATGACTTGGTGAGGAGGGGCTGAAAGAATTGTTGTCCCTAAAATCGCTTTTCACATCAGTTCTTTGGACTTAGTTATCAGACGTGAAAAAATTTTGGGTACTCGATGACGCACGCCAAATACGTTTAAAAAATTGTTTTTAATTGTTAAATTTACCACAAAATTTTTTCAATTAAAAATCATAACGGCTACTTGGTCTGTTTTTTTTCGATTTTACATCTTTTTGTAAAGTGATAATTTCTCCATGGTATTTTTGTAAATCAAAAGTTGTGAACGTGTACTTGGTGCTGTAACGGGGTGGTTAGCCCTGTCCAATTGGTCACCCCTTTCCTCTTTGAAAAGGGCGCCACTGGGATTTTATATTCGGTGTCCCAGAAACCGGGGAGCATGAGAAGAAAAGATCGGGTCGTGAGAAGTTGAGAAAGGCTGAAAAATTAATGCTGAGAAACAATTATTAACAATTTAATTATTTATTCAATATAAACAATTTAATTCTAACAAAATTCCTTAACAATATTGCCCTTAAAATTAACCTATCAATCACTTAATTGTGAGAACCTCTCACCTACACAGGCACTTGCCAAAACTTACAACTAAATATCATTAAATTCTTTTAAACATAGATCATTACGCATCTATCTTCCTAATTTCTTAACTCAACATAGACCATTACGCATCTATCTTCTTAATTTCCTAATTCACTTTTAGACCATTACGCATCTATCTTCAATTTTCTAATTCAATCATAGACCATTACGCATCTAGATTCTTAATTTCTTAAACCTTCGTCCAACTGACGGAATAACAAACGACATAATTTACCCAATAAAACTGAATCTCAAAACTTTGCATTTTCCAAAATTACGCCTAACAATTACTTAACACAAATTCCGACCTTCGATTTCAATTCATTAAATTCATTAATACATTTTCTTAACTAAATTCATTTCCAACTTACTTAACCAAATTTTCTACTGAAGTTATCAATCAATTTATTCTACTAAACCCACTGATTTATTTCATTTCTTGATCTCCACTAAATAATTTTTAACAAAGTTCACTACACAATTTTCTTAACAAGTTCGGTAATCATTTTCTAAATTCACTAAATTTCTCAATAAATACATTCGCTTAATTAACTAAATTAATTAAATTTAACCCACCGGCCTAAATCTAATTTAACACAATTTCTTAAATCCAACTCTGAAATTCTAAAACGTCTCAACAAAATGTACAACCGTAGAGCATTATAGAATGACCTTCACTAACTTAATTTCAATTCTTAATTCTCCTTAAATAAATTCTAGGCGATATTTCTTAATTAAATTCTGTCTCGAAAATTCTTAACTAAAATTAATTTATTATAGCCAACAGGCCTATAATAAATTACTAATAAATTTTTTACCAATAAATTAACAATTTATCTATTAAATATAAAAGTCCAAAGACAAAACTAACTACTTGACCTTGACAATAGAAACTAAAGTACGAATTCGCTAATAAAAAAATGACCGCTCGAGAAATTAAATTTAACTATTTTGGCCTCTTAATTAAATTATTAATTAATTTGGCCTAAAATAACCCAAAATACCTGACAACTGAAACCGGTACTCCAGCGATGAATTCTTTTCCCAGTAGAAAGAAATGACGGGATCAGCTCCACTGTGCCTGCTGACTTCCAAAGCTCCAGAAAACTCGTGTCACCAAATTACACCCAACTCCCAATCTTATCCTCGATCAATTAATCTTAGAAATTCCAGCAAATAAATATTTCGAATAAGACGAAGATCGTCAGCCAAATGGCCTAACGACAAGTAATTTTTAACAAAAATACCAGACAATAAAATTTAATCGCTTCGTTCCATTCGTGAAGCCTTAAGAAATCAACTACTTACTTGTCTCAGAAAAATATCCCACGCTGGAAAACAGTTACCCACGTACTTGCAAAATTTCACCGGAAGGAAAAGAGTCTCGACACAACACCTGGCGTTTTTATAACCTCTCCTCGTGCTCTCTAACTTTCCTATCTTCGCTCCAGCGCTTCATTTTCCGGGGACAGCGGTGGGGACTCAGCGATACATACGACCCGGTGACGAGTCGTACAACTACTTCACCGCGCTCCGAAGGTAAAGAGTAGCTCCTACTCACCGCGACACGATAATCAAGAAATTAAGTCCCGCGGGAATTCAAATTCCCTGTCACAGTGCAATTTTTTACAGTGAAACTGTTTTTGTTCAGATTTATACATTACTTAAATACATTTCTAGCAACTACATGTTTCATTGTTTTTTTAAGGTTCCTTGTCGTTTAATAGCGAACTCAAAAATTCACAATCAAGCTGGGCATCCCAAGTTAGCGCTACAACTCAATTACCCGTTATGAACGATGCATTGCGACTGCTGAATCAATCGCCGATTTTTTCAAAAAAATTGAATGATTATCAATTTTTAAATAATAAAATAAATCAGATATCCTGACAGCTTAAAAAAAATTTTGCTCTTAGCTGCCGATAAAGGATCGATTGACGATGTTATGTCCGAAAAATAAGATCTTAAACTGCGGCAGCTGGATTAACGGAGGTTCGGATAACAGATGAATTTCCCTAACGAAAGAATCGTTAAGTTTATATTTTATGAGTTCGTGAAGGTGAAAACCCCGGAGAGGGCCCCTTGAATAAGACAATCGACCTCGGAAACAATAAAATATCCTCCACTTACTTTTGCGAATCCTAATTCCAATGATGATTCGGCTTTAATTGGACTTGTACCTTTGACTTCCGCTGCTTGGCTTCTCGCTTCCTCCTGCTGACTGGAGATTGAAGGTTGAATGTTCTTAACTTATGAATGACGAAACACTTCGATTCAGGTTTTTAGGTTTATATTCAATTCAATGGCCCTATGGGCAAACACGTTCTAACTTACACTATTCACTTATTAACTAATAACAACATAAAACAAAGGTTGAAAGTTTATATGAGTTCGTAACCGGAGTAACGACTCCGGCAAACAAAAGTTCGCCGATTATAAATTCACAGAAGAAGAAAATAATTTGAGAGTGGGACCAGGTCACTGGAACTGTGGGAATCTCGATTATAGTCAAAACGAATCGTGGCTCGAAGAATCGCTATCACAGAACTCAGAAATACCGTTAAGGAAATCGAAATGAATAATTAGGGAGAAGATGACTAATTAATTTAATAATTGAAGTCTGCCTATACGTGTCGGGGTATAGGACTCACCCGGGCTCTAAGGCAGAACTGTTACCTTGTAAATGAGCTGTCGAATTATGGTGTTCGTGTCTTTTATCACCTCGGTTGCGATTCATTAAGTGGGGCTACTAATTAAACAATTGGTTCCTGCGATGAGGTGACAATGCGCGGTAATGTGTATTCTTCGGCCACGAGTAAGTTGTCACGCAGTCCAGTTCCTAAATATGCAAGCGCTGCACTTTTCGGCAGGAATAGGAGGCCCTGTATTATAGACGGCACGCCGGATATAACAGCATCCCCCCCGAAAGGAAGGGTGCTAACAGCATCTTTTCTTTCGCGAACTCGGGCGTCTCATTTTGACGAAAAGTTCATGCTTGCTTACAATTTCGTTTAAATGATTTTGAATTACATAAATTTTGTTATTGAAATATTAAGTACGTGTTTACCCGTTACATGTATTAAAATTAATTTATAAGAATATAAATTTATTTCCTTGGTTTTACAATATAATGCTTAAGATATGGGATACATGATTACTTTATTTAAATTCAATTCTTTTATAATATTTATCATCGTAGTTAATCGTTTGTACTGCTGATTGTAAAGTTTGCTGCTTTATCTGCAGTTGAATAGTACTTATAATAATAGTTATGAAAGTATTATGATCCTATGGTAAATAAGGTTAGTCATCTGGTTTTGATTTAAATATTCGTAATCTTCCGCTCATTGCAGTATAGCGAATAAGTGTATTAGTGAAACTAGTTATGGCAAGGTGTCGAGTATCAGTGTAAGGAAGTAGAAGGAGAATTATGATAGCAACAGTATTGTTCGGACATCGTCATTGAGCACAGTTAAGAAGAAGAAGCATTTCATCATGTATCCCACTGGTCGAAATTTTGAAAATTATGGGACGTGGTATCAGTATGCTACCGCGGTTTTTGGGGAACAGGTAATACTATTCAAGTATATATAATTTTGTTTACTTGTATTCTTTATATATTTATTTATTTATTTATTTTTTTGTTATAGGACCTCCGATGTGGAATTCGCCTTTTGCGACTTATGCAGGCGCCTTTAACTCCGAGTGAGGCCTTAGATTCAGCCCGTGAGTGGTTGGTTCTCTTTGGGCCCGCAGGGCCTGAAGTTACTAAATTCACTCTGTTCTTCACCCGTCACATGTTGGGAGACCCGGGTGTTGATCGGGAGTTCTTTGCTCCTAATCTATCAGAGCTAGGAAGGTTACGGGTTGCTTTAATGGAATTTGAGTTTAATCGTTCTAAACCAGTTTGTTCTGGTAAGTGCTGTGGAATTTAGTGTATTAAACTATTTATAATATTATATGGATGGATAGATTGTTTTTACTTTTATTTTATATTTATAGGGTACCCGAATAATGCTGATCGGCAACTTCTTATCAGTTACTCAGTGCCCAGTAACTTAGCGTCGCTTCTCGTCGAGAAATAGGAGCTGTCTGAGAAAGTGAGACGACCAACCGTAGTATATAGTATCCAGTGAGAAGGATGACACCAAAAAAAAAAAAAGGAAAACAAAGGCTTTTTCCCAGTTAGTCGAACTAAAACTTTGTTGAATTATTCTAAATAAAACGTGTACCTTCCTCATTAGTAAAAAAAAAAAATGTTGGTTTTTATTTATTATATATTTTATTATTATCTAGTCCTTATCCCTGTAGGTTCCAGTTATTTGTCTAATTAATTATTCTAAATAATATTTATGATTGAATGACGATTGATTTGCCTTTCTCTTTCTTTTTTTTTTTTTTTTTTTTTTTTGAAATTAACGATTGTAGTGTACCTAGGGAGCGTCATTGTGTGAGTTTTAGTGAAGTAAGTGTGATAGATGTGATCAACTGTGTAGTTGATTATGGCGTAGAAAAGGTATCTCATGTCATGTAATAGGCGGTAACGAGACTCGCTATACTAGCCGTTATTTGATTACTGGCTATACTACTTATGGTAATGAATTTGTTACCGTTTAAGATAGCATTCTTCTTCATTGCTCTATTCGATTTTATTGTGATCTAACGGCCGCCAGATGACTATCCTTGTTTCCATTCTTAAACAATACGATGATAAATTATTAAAATATGTATAAGTATTTATTTGTGTTTTTTTTTTTTTGGAGAGAAGAAAACAGGGTTTGATGAAAGTTTGAGGGTTTAAAACCGAAACTTCTGATCTTGAAAATTTTGAACTATAAATTTTGAAAACTTTCATTCTAATAATTCCTTTTTTTTTTTTTTTTTTTTTTAAATTTGAAATAAAAATTGAAGATTTTCGCTTTAATAATTCTGAAAATCTAAAATGTAAAATTTTAAAATTTTCATTTTATAAGTTAGATATCCTCTTTTCTTCTCCCAGAATTAATTTTAATATGTTTGGAACACTTATAAGACTTAATAAAACTGTAAAGATATATTAATTAGAGGGAAAAAAAAAAAAATAATAATAAAACAGATAAGTAGGATGTATGTAATATGTCTTTACGCTCCTTCGTAATTTGCCAGGCGAACTCCCTTTGATTTGGTGCTTTCGGCTGCTTCTGTCTTCATAGGAGTGCTTGGTGGATGTTGAGATGATGTGGATGGCGATTCCGAATCCGGAGCAGTTTTGTTTTTGCTTTTCGGATTATGTTGTTTTTCCTTGCGGGGCGCTGGATTTGGGTTCAGCTTCTTGTTCGCTGGGTTAGTCCAATAAGTCATTACGGTACCTTCTGCTGGGTTGAAGGTGATGTTGTCGATACCATTTTCTTGATTTCTATGATTACTGTTACAACAGTGCCTTGGGTTGTTTTTCTTTAAAAAGACCTGTATTATTTGGCGGTAGTATAATCCAGCAGTGAGGGCAATAAATCCTATTATTGCGATTATTATTCCAGAATTTGTTGCTGTAACGTACCGGTGTTGTCCTTCCTCTCGATGGTGTAACCCGATTTGCGTCAGGCGATTGTTTGTGCCTTCTAAGCTCTCTCGCCATTGGGAGTGAGGATCGTTATTAGGCAGTGGATCTAGTGGAATATTTGTAAGTTTGTGCGGGGGATTTAGTTGATTTGTTAAGTTAGCAACTAAAGGTTCGATGTTTAGAGCTGGGAACACGTGAGTGCTTGTTGGCAATTGTTCTTCTGACGTGCCCTTTACAAATATTTTTCCATTGCTTAATACGCATCCTGGTTTTAATTTAAACGCGCCCGCGTCGTTTAGTAGGTATTCTTTCCGCACGCTTGTACCGCAAGTTCCTACGAATTTTTAAGGTTTACAGATCGAATATGCCCATGAATTTGGTTCGTGTAATTTGATTATTTCGTCATCGCATTTTTGTAGTATTCGAACGTTACACGAGTTTAATATTTTTGATGATGGCTTCATTAGAAGTAGCACTTCGCAATCACTTTCCTCATTAATACTTTTTATGGGGACGTTTGGCTGGCAAGCCAGGTCGTTTGCAATGGGTCTGCACCCCTTAATAAATTCTTTGTCGACTATGAAGTATTGTGACTGGAGTGCGTCGATGCCAAGATAATTTTTCTTGGGTTTGATTGTCAATCCTCTTGCAATCTCGTTGACTTTGTGAGATGTCGTAATTGATTTTAGGCTGTAAAGTTGATATGTAACCGGATGGAATAGTGGTAATGTGATAAAAATAACGAATTTTTGTCCGGTGCGACCGATTACGATTTTTGCTACGTCCACTAAACCTTGGATGTTTACGTGATCTTTCGGTTGAGGCGGGTTTAATTCTGGGTAACGTCTTCTTATATCAGCCGTTGCCTTTAACAGCTGATCCGAAGTTAGAATGTCATTGGATATATGACCTCTTCTGGCTGTTTCAATTGCTGACTCTACTCTTTGTAGATAACGGATCCAACGATTGAGGTGTTGTATCCATCTTTCTGACACAAGCATGAGGTTTATTCGCAGTTTCATCCGTAGTTCTTCCTCCTCAAGTTTCTGCTGATAGTGGGACATCGACTCGGATAATCGTTGTAATTTATTCCGTGTTTTTGCTTCGTCGTCGATTATTTTATTTATTTCCGCCCGGATAATATGGGTCGCGTTGTTTACGAGGACTGTTACTTCTCTTTGATCATGATATAAGCGATCGATTTCTCGTGACAGGTGTTCATGGTCATCAAAATCTATCAAGCCGAATACTTCTCGTGCGATTTTACCGACGAAACCGAACCATGGTGATCTACGGTTACGCTGATAAGAGGTTTCTTTCTTGTTGATTTCTAATGTAGATTCAATTCTTTGCAGTATTGCATTTTTTTCGTCGTTTAAGTCTACTAGTAGGTGTTCTTGTAATATATAGGAACATTCTATTGCGGTGAAGCTTATGTTACATCCGCTAGACGCGATCATTTCGGTGATGGGAGCTTTCCAATTTAGATGATCTTGATTCGCGACGGCTCTTATATCGATGGTAGATATAATGTTCCATTCTCTTTCGACCATATGCGTTCTTTTGTATGGGTCGTATAAGAGACCAGGATTATATTTCACCGGTTGTAATTCAATTGCGTCTAAGTCGGTTGCGATAGAGCTGGTAACGCTCAGGAATAGGTGGAAGAAAAAATTTATCAGCATGTTGAACCAAGTTTGATCTGCAACAGATCGTGTTTTTTTTTTTTTTTTTTTTTTTATTCAGACGCTAGTTTTAGTTTACTCGGATGTTTAATAATATTTTTCCCGTTTACTGTCTCGATGATCAGGCAACCTTTATCTGTTATTCCTACGATTTCGTTGGGACCCAGATAATAGGCGTCTAACTTATTTTTCCGGGTTTCATTTTGAAAATATACAAAATCTCCGACCTTAAAATCTACCGGATGTCCCTTTTTGTCGAATCGTTCTTTAGTTTTTTCTTTCGAGTTTATTAAGGTTTCTCGAGCGATTGTTTTAGTTTCGTTGAGACGATTCATTAGGTCGACTAGGTATTCCGGGTATGTTTCGATTTTATCGTAATCAGGAAATTCTGTCGGGGCGCGAGCCTTTTTCCCGAAGACTAGTTCGTGAGGAGTAAATTTTGTGCTCACGTGTACCGACGAGTTGTAGTTGAACATCGCCATAGGAAGATATTCGTCCCAGTCTTCGAAAGATGTTATAAAGACACGTAAGTAGTCTACTAGCGCTTGATGACTGCGTTCGAGGGAGCCGTTAGCTTGTGGATAGTACCCGGATGTTGTTACTCTACGGATTTTTAAAATGTCGGATAGTCTCGCGAGTAATTTGCTCGTAAACGATGTTCCACGATCTGATAGTATTATACGAGGACATCCATATAAACTGATGTATTGGTTTATTAAAGCTTCAGCTATTGTGACTGTCCGGATATCTGGAAGTGGAATTGTTGCACAATGTTTAGTGAAATTGTCTTGAATTGTTAAAATATGGACGTTTCCTTTGGAGGTCATCGGCAATGGACCTACTGTGTCGATAGAGATTTTGTCGAACGCGTCATGAGGAGTGTCGGTGATCCTAGTTAATTTTTTTAGTTGACAAGTCTTGCATTTTTTTATGTGCTCGTAGATTTGCTCCTTCATTCCTGGCCAATAAAAGGTTTCTCTTATTCGCCAGTAAGTTTTGAGGACACCTTTGTGGCCTCCGACAAGGCTTTCGTGATTTTCTTCGATAATTTTTGGTCGGAGTTCCACTGGGGGTACGGTAATTTCCCCATCACATAGGGTAATTTCAACGGGGCAGTCCCAGAGCATCTTCGTTAGAAGAGGCTGGATGCCCACGTCGCCGTAAGTGTCCCCTTTCCTCGCTATTCTGAGGGAGTGGATGTTATATTTTCCTAGAGCTAGGCGAAAGTTATATAGACCTGCGATAATTTGATCTGTAGTAATTTTTTCTCGATGGTGAGTGCCCACGAAGATAGAAAATACGCAGTATTTTCCGACTCTGGTGACTAATATGTCACCCAGTTTGGGTTTAGCAGCTTTTAAATCTTGCAGATTGATAAATTTAAGGTCGCGTAACAGCCGGGCTGCAGGGGACGTGATTTCGCAATCCGTTGTTAGGAAGTGTGCTAGGTGATTGCGAACGTATGTAAGTCCATCTCTGCTGGCTAAAAATTTTATTGCTGTTAAACGCACGGATTCATCGTCGGATGTTTTCGCAGTTCTTATAGTCGTTTTTCGTGAATCTTCTTCGGAACTAGACGGTTTCGACGGTGGTAAATTTAATTTATTTTGTTGTTTGACGACTGATGAGTTTGCCGTGTCATTTTCGGGGGTTTGAAAAATTTTGGGTACCGATGTTTGGTCTGCCGATTTTTCAGGAGACTCTATAGTTTTTGAGTGCGATCCCGCGGGCGGTTTTGACTCATCTTGTGAGTTTTCGATTATCGGGACAGTTTGTTCTGAAGCTGACTTTTCTCCGAAAGTTACCCTCTTCCTCGCCTTTGGAACTGGAGTTATTTGATTTGATGACGCGACGTGGTCTTCTATTACGCTGGAGCAGGCATCTGGGTTGTCCTCTGTGTTAAATGTGGGTAATTCGGAGAGTCGGTTTCGTCGTTGAGCTATTACCGTCTCATCTATAAATGGTCGGTACGGTGTTGATCCTTGATAAGTATAAGTGTCTACTATTTTGCCAGAAGATGGATCCCAATGTATGCCTTTAGTTTCGAAATTATTAAGCATTGTTCGAATCAAGGTGGGGGTTTCTGGAGCTAGTCCAATATTCTCTTCTGTAGCTGTGAGAGATTTCGGCAATGATGGCTCGTTGGTTTCCGTTGGGATAACGGTGTCATCGGGTTCGCTGGCTGTTGAAGTGTTATCGTTCTCGCTGTTGTTTTTTTCGTCTAATAATTCTGTAATTTCGTTTTCGTGTTCTGTATTGTCCGTGTCATGCTCGAGATTATTTGGAGCTGTTACTGTTTGGTCTTCTTCGTCGTTTGAAGTTATGTTCAATTGATGAAGTGGTTCATTAATTGATTTTCTGACTTCTCGGACGACTTGTTTGTTAGGTGGAGTTTTAGTAAATGGGACCCATAGAGGATCTGCAGGAAGAGGGTACGTCGGTTCCGTAGTGCCCCGGATCCACGGAGGGGCTACTCCCTTGACATTTCCAAATTTTTTTGCAATTCTTTCGAATTTTTTAATGGATTCATCGACACTTGTGCTTGAACTGTCAATGTTTTTATAGGTTATCTCAGCAGACGGGTCTTGGCTTGACGATGTTATTGGCTTCCCCCCTCCCCCTTCTTCTTCGTCGTCATCTCCATCCTCATCGGAATCGAAGTAGGTGGCTGGTGCCAGTTCGCGAATCGGGTCTTTTGGTGGTTCTATTCGTCCAGATTTTCCGTCGTTTCCGTTTGGCGGTAAGAAGACTTCGTCTGAATCGTCTGGAGTGTCTCCTTCTGCTCTGTCATCAGTAGATTCTGGTTCACGATAAACGACGGGAGGATTTTGTGAGCCGCGACGAAGTTCCGATCGTAGGCGAGAGGCTATAGTGTCTCGAATTACTGGGAGGCTTTGGACTCTTTTAGTACGAGATCCGAGCGGTCGACCTCTTTTTTTTGCGGGGGCCCCCGGATCTGTCCCATTGGCCGGTAATAATAATGTTTCCGTGATATTATTATTTACGGTCTCTTGTGTGTCTAAGATAAGGTTTTGAGCTTCTTGGATCTTAGTTTCATCTGTCCTTCCTCTCGGGTTGAATGACAGTGCGTCGGCATACTGGTCGCCTACGTTTGTTTTTATAACGACCGTAAATGAGAATTCATTTAATTTAGAGCGCCATTTTCGTTGACGTTCGGTGAGATCTCGCGTGTCTCTCAACCAGGCAACGCAAGCTTTTTTTGTTTGTACCGTGAATCTATTTCCGTATAAATATGGACGAAATTGTTGGACCGAATAAACTAGAGCAAGGCACTCTTTTTCGTCAGGAGTGTAGCGTAATTCGGCATCTTTTAAAATTCGAGATGTGCATGCGACAATTTTGTCATTATTACCAGTTTTGACTGACGGAATATTTTGTTCTGTTAAGGTTAAGTCGAGGGCGGTATCGTCAAGCTCTTGGCTTAAAATTCCCGAAATGCCTTCGTCTGATGAACTGACGGCTAGGATAAAAGGTTTTTCAAGGTTTGGGTACGCTAGTGTAGAATCTACACATAAGGCGGTTTTAATGTCCCGCATGGCGGAGTCTGCTTCTGCTGACCATTCAAAACTCTTAGTTTTCCTAGTTAAGTCAGTGAGCGGTTTTGCTTGCACGGCGTAATTATAGATGAAACGGCGATAATAATTTGCTAGTCCGAGAAATTTCCGCATTTCGGTTTGATTTCTTGGATTAGCAGCCTCACTTAGGGCTTTTATTTTTCTTGGATCTGGTTTAATGCCATCTCTAGAAATAACATGTCCCAGATAGTCTACCTCTGTACAGAGAAATTTACATTTATCTGGCTGTAGGGTTAGTCCTGCCTCTCTTATGACCTGGAACAATTTACGTAGTCTGATGCCGTGTTCTTCTAGAGTACGCGCGTGTAGGATGATATCGTCTAAATATATTAGGATCCAGGGTAGCCAGCCTAGGGCGGTGTTCATCATCCGCTGGAAGGTAGCTGGAGCGCCTTCTAATCCGAAAGGCATTCTGATATATTCGAAGTGGCCGAAGGGTGTCGAAAATGCTGTTTTATGAGCGTCTTCCGGATCCATTGGGACCTGATGGAATCCGTTTGCGAGATCGAAAACACTGAAAAATTTAGCGTCTCCTAATTGGTCAAGGAGGCCGATAATTGACGGGAGGGGGTAGGCGTCTCCGATCGAGATTTTGTTTAGGTCGCGAAAATCGATTACCATTCTCCATTTCTTGGCTCCAGTAATCGGGTCAGCCTTTTTCGGTACTACCCATACTGGAGAGCAGTAGGGAGATTTTGAATTTTTTATTATACCCTGCTGTAATAAGTTTTCTACTGGTCGCTGGATTTCCTCTTAATGATGTTTTGGAAATCTATACTGTTTAATGTGTACCGGTTTATCTGTTCTAGTCGGTATTCTACACGTGGCCCGATTAAAACAGCCTAAATTATCTCCGGGTAGGTGAAATATCTCTGTGAATTCCCCAATAATTTCTAGAATTTGATCCTTTTGCTCAGCATCAAGGTGTTGAGATGGGATTTTCTTTAAAATTTCGCTTGTCCGTTTATCTTGAGTTAAAGTGTCAACCGGAGTGCTCTCGTTGATAGAATCTTCGGAACTTGAGATCGAATTATTTGTTTGGAACTCGTAATCTTCTAGCATTTGTGGATCAAGGTCCATGGTGATTGATTCCTCTGTGGTATTAAATGCCATGCAGTTTGCGTAGCCTTGGTCGGCCAAGACAATGGCGTCGCCTAAAAATACTCCTTCCGGTGTAGGAATGCGCGGGAGGTATCCCTGTAATAGACTTTTCGGTTCAATCGGAACCGGTACCACCATTCTAGTGCGAGGTGGGATCGTGAAGATCGGCGATTTCGCTATGTCTAAGCTGAATGGGATTGGATCTCTGGGTCGAACGAGTATAGTTAGTGTTTGTTCGTAATACGAAATTTCGGCTTTTTCTTTGTCTAACCAGTCGTTCCCTAGGATTCCTACACCCGGAACCGGTAAATCTTCTTCGCTGACTTGACAAGTGACTTGAATTCCGAGGATTTTTAGATTTACTGTACCTAGAGTTTCAACTGGATCACCGCTAATTCCGCGGGCTATAACGCGGCGTCTGGAATCTATATTTACGTTCGGGAGGAGGGCTGTTTTATTTATGATAGATACATTCCCCCCTGTATCTATGATAAATCGCTGGTATTTTCCTAACAGGGCCGGGCATTCGACGTCTATTTTTGGACCGCTTCCTACTGCTAGGAGCTGAGAATCGCAAGCTCCTCTTTTGATGGAAAAAGGTATAGGTCGCGTCGGTCAACTTCTTAGGACCATTGTATACCAATAGAACGAGATGTTTGCTTGTTCTTTAATTAGAAAGTCATTACCGAGGATCGCCAGGTAGCCGCCTAATCGTTGGGGAACGACGCGGAATGGTATTACTTTGTCGAAGAGTTCGATTGTGACAATTCCTATAATAGGCTGCTGATTCGCTCCGATCCCCCTCACCTGTCCCATGTCTTTGCATAGGAAGGTGGTTTCGTCGGCTAGAGCGTCGATGCTGATGAAATTATAGTTGGCTCCTGTATCGATGAGTATTTTGATTTGATTACCGGTGAATTTTGGGCTTTTAGCTACGATGACAGGACCTCTACCGGTAACAAGGGCGATGGCCTTTACTGGCTCCTCTGACAATATGATGCTGCTGTCATTGGTCGAGGGCGTGGGGGCTGACTCGCCGTACCCTCGGTCTGGCGAGCGCCCGTTGAGTTTAAAGTCGGTTCAAGCGGATCTTCGCCTGTACTCAGGTTTTTCCTGGGACATCCCGGGCAGCTACAGAACTCCGAGCTCTTGATGTGTCTCTCCAAACGTATCGGTGCGGGTTCCTGGTCCTCTTCTAATGACTGAGGGTTAATCGCTTCAGTCACGGGGTTCGCGGGGAGAGATTTAGACGTCATTTGAGGGTAAGTTTGGAACATTTGTTGTTCCCTCGGGGCTGCCGGAGGTGGGTGTAGCTGACTTGGATACGACGGGAAGTTCTGCGGTCTATAAGGCTTGTAAATACCTCCTTGACGGTAAGAGGTTTGGTACGGGCGATTACCGTAAGCCCTGTACGGTGTGCGATACTGGCCTTGAGCTGAGAAAGGCTGGAACGGCTTTCTCTGGTAGTTATTTTGAGTTTGTGGCACTCCGTTCATAGTGAACGCCATGGCCTGTGGTGGCTCGCAGTCCGAATCATCACAGCCGGGGTCTCCGCATGGTGGTAATCCATAGTACGGTTGTTCAGTGACTTCCGGGTAGTCAAAGTACGAATCTTCGGCAGGTGTGTAATATTCCGGACATTCGGAAACATTGTAGGTGAACGCGATCGGTTTTGGTTTAACGTATAACTCGGTTTCTTGGGATTTGGTCCATGGATGACCTTGACTCGGGACGATTTGTTGAAAGCGTTGTTGGTTTTGGAAATATTCCGGGTTTCCGTTAGCTCTATTATGAGTACCGTGGAATTTCGTAATATCTGCTTTGGAATCGCGTTGAATCGGCCTAGGATTTTGTAGCCGCATATTATTATCATATTTTATCGCCTGTCTTTCGATAGCCGTGAACAGGGCAGTTAGAGTAGTGTATTGACCCGTGGATGCTAGGCATTTCAGATAATCTGGTAGTGATTCGAAAAATGCGTCTAACGCGAGTTGGTGAGCCTGGTTCATTGTGGCTGCTCGATCGGCTTCAGGTACCGCGGCTTGTATTTTCCGAAGAATAGAACGCAATCGATAATAGTAGCTCTCTACGGCCTCATAATTACCTCTTCGAGCGGTTGTTAGTTTGCCCAAAGAAACTTTCAGTGGATTTCCAAGTTTAAAATGGCCCCGAAGTACATTCATGAGTTCGTCGACCGAACGGATTTCCATGTCTTCGACAACATGGCGGGCGCGGCCTTGTAATTTCCGTAATATACGCCCGATAAACGGTTGTTGATTGTTGTCTGGTATTAGGTGTAGCCAGTCTTTAAGTCTACGATCGAATTTCTCGAAACTAACTTCGTTATCGCCCGTAAATATCGGTAAGTTTTCTTCTATTTCTCGCGTAATATAATAGTGGTCTTTTTCGGGTTCTTCTCGAACCGTTGTATACAGCCGGGTTCCTGGAAGTTGGGGGCCTACTTCCGCGGGGTCGTTGTTATTTGCCATTGTTTAGCCGAGTTATATAATTCGCGGAGTATTGAAGAGGTGTAAGTCAGTTATGACTGCTTCCGGGGAAGTCGGTGGAGTGTTTATTTTCAAGTCCGGTCGCCTATACGAGGTTTGCTCTCTCTGGGTTTTTAATAATTATTTTTAGATTTTCGGGTATTGTTTCGCTGCTAAGCACTTCAGGTATTCCCTTCTTAGCCTCTGGGATTGGAAAGGAAGCTTGGTTAGTAAAAGAGGGGTCTTCCCAATACCTAGTTACGATCAGAGGTCTATGATAGATTTTTCCTTTAAGAGGATCTGCGTATAATTTTCTAAGTTGGAATTTATAACCGTAACGCCGCGTTTTATTCACCTTTAGACTTCATGGGGTAAGAAGAGGAGAAGAGAGAAAACGGAGTAAGGAAGGAGGAAATTTAATTTTTATTCGAATTAAATCCGCGAAGTATTATAACTGTCAGTCGGTAAGTAGGTCACAGCTGTAGAGTACAATAACCGGACTACGAGGTTACTTATCATACGTGTTAGGTTTCAGATGTCGAGTAAGACAAAAATAAGAAGTAGGAAGCGATAGTAAAGAATGAAACGATGAATAATGAAAAAGAATAAATAAGAAAAAAAAAAAAAAAGATTACCATATCGTAATAAAAAAAAAAAAGAGTATATAGAATCAACCAACCAATTAAATAAAATTGAACATCAGTGACTTATGTGAATGCGATACTTTCGTCTGCTTAGAAACTCCTTGTCAGCAGCAAGGTGCTAGGATTACAGCACACCAGGCTGGCAGTGAGCAATCTATGAAGATGTGCTTGCATACAGCACAATCTGAGTAGTCGAAATGATATAAATCCACATACAAAATAATCAATAATTATTTAATGAAAATCAGATTTAAAATCAAAGTAAAGTTGAAAACAGAAAGG